>NC_057947.1:31274012-31474012 GCF_018555375.3 Anguilla rostrata | reverse complement strand
TGCTTTCCAGAGACTACTGAAAACAAGGAAAATTATTATTTATTGAGTAAAGCTGTAGTCTGTTCTTTTGTAATGAAAGACACAATAAGTAACAAGTAAAACCCTGTAAAAGTAGCTAAAAATAACAATATGGTGTCCTTATTTAAATATACATTTGTATTTTGTATTCAGCCTGAAAACAGAAGTATTAATTTACTCTAGCTGTCTCCATGCCCTTAAAAAAAACCCCTCCTCCGTTCCTTCCCGAAAAGAAATGGCAGATAAATTTTCACATGATCTGTTTTGAAGGATTAATTCAAGGATCAGGGACAAAAAAATGTAGCAGTGCTTGACCTTTCTGCTGGTAATTGCTCTCAATTTGCGAGCGAAACTTTGAAGAAGAAAAAAAGTAATAAAAAAAAAAGACATGATTGCATAACATTCAATTCAATTCATCCTCTTTTGCTTCTGCCATATCCTCAACATATATCATGACATAAGAGAGCGAGAGAGAGAGAGAGAGAGAAGGAGATAATTAGAGAGATAGAGAGATAGAGAGAGATGAAGATCCCCCCTGCTATTATTTAAGTTTTTTTGTGGCAGTTTGCAGGTATTCCCTGAGCTCATACCCTTTGGTGCTTTAACTGCTCCAACTGATTTTCCTACCAGGAACACAGTTATAATTACAGAGGGAGACAAGGAAGGAAAGGAGGAGTTGACTCCCCCTCCGTGCTTCTGCCTCACTGTCGTACTCCCTTGGTTCTCCACAGGTGAGTGTTAGCGATAGGTGCTTTGGTTCTCCACAGGTGAGTGTTAGCGATAGGTGCTTTGGTTCTCCACAGGTGAGTGTTAGCGATAGGTGCTTTGGTTCTCCACAGGTGAGTGTTAGCGATAGGTGCTTTGGTTCTCCACAGGTGAGTGTTAGCGATAGGTGCTTTGGTTCTCCACAGGTGAGTGTTAGCGATAGGTGCTTTGGTTCTCCACAGGTGAGTGTTAGCGATAGGTGCTTTGGTTCTCCACAGGTGAGTGCTAGCGATAGGTGCTTTGGTTCTCCACAGGTGAGTGTTAGCGATAGGTGCTTTGGTTCTCCACAGGTGAGTGTTAGCGATAGGTGCTTTGGTTCTCCACAGGTGAGTGTTAGCGATAGGTGCTTTGGTTCTCCACAGGTGAGTGTTAGCGATAGGTGCTTTGGTTCTCCACAGGTGAGTGTTAGCGATAGGTGCTTTGGTTCTCCACAGGTGAGTGTTCTCCACAGGTGAGTGTTAGCGATAGGTGCTTTGGTTCTCCACAGGTGAGTGTTAGCGATAGGGGCTTTGGTTCTCCACAGGTGAGTGTTAGCGATAGGTGCTTTGGTTCTCCACAGGTGAGTGTTAGCGATAGGGGCTTTGGTTCTCCACAGGTGAGTGTTAGCGATAGGGGCTTTGGTTCTCCACAGGTGAGTGTTTGCGATAGGGGCTTTGGTTCTCCACAGGTGAGTGTTAGCGATAGGTGCTTTGGTTCTCCACAGGTGAGTGTTAGCGATAGGGGCTTTGGTTCTCCACAGGTGAGTGTTTGCGATAGGTGCTTTGGTTCTCCACAGGTGAGTGTTCTCCACAGGTGAGTGTTAGCGATAGGGGCTTTGGTTCTCCACAGGTGAGTGTTCTCCACAGGTGAGTGTTAGTGACAGGTGCTTTGGTTCTCCACAGGTGAGTGTTAGCCATAGGTGCTTTACATGTTGTCAGGCAGCGTCACCTGCTGCCCAACTGCCCCTTTTTCTCCCCAGGACATCTAAACGGTCTTCAAAGGCCCCCCAAACTCCCCACCACCCCCCCTCTCCTGCCCCCCTCTTACTTTGCATCTCGCTTTAATCCGATGCTGGGTGGTGGTCCAGTTCAAAGACCCAAGCCCCGCCCCACCCACCCCCCCAAAAAAGGGCTCCCCTAACTTGCTCTCCCACTTTGGCGTAACGTAGCAGTTGCTGGCCCACCAGCGTGGGGACCGGCTCCTGCGATTAATTAGCCTCCTGAAAGTGGGGCTCCTCTCCCTGCTTCTTTAGGGTGAAGAGGGGCCAGAGAACAGAGACCCCCTTTCACACGCCGCCTGACAGAGGAGAGGAGAGGAGAGGAGAGAGACGAGAGGAGAGGAGAAGAGAGAAGAGGAGAGAGACGAGAGGAGAGGAGAGGAGAGGAGAGAGACGAAAGGAGAAGAGAGGAGAGGAGGGGAGAGAAGAGGAGAGAGATGAGAGGAGAAAAGAGGAGAGAGAGGAGAGGAGAGGAGAGGAGAGAGGGAATAGAGCCTTTCTCTCCTGAAGGACAGGAGATGGAAGGGGTGTTTGATGCCGCTGTGCTTGCGTCTGGCTGAGCACTTTATTTCCCTCATTTTTACACACACACACACAAACACACACACACACATGCATACACATTTTGTTTTTATTGGTCAATCAGCTTCTTCGCTCAGCTGAAAGTTTTTCTTTTTCCCTGCAGGAATGGAACATTTTTATTCCAGAAGTGTCTCGGCATCACAACGTGTCAGTTCTGGACTACGTGAGCCAGAGTTCAAAGAAAGCGGCCATTTTTAGTTTTTCCTTGTGCGACTTATTCCTGTGAAGTCATTAGACTTGTTATTGGCCTGGAAAGGCCTTCAGTGAAATGTCTAAATGTTAACACCCCTTGGTCATCAACAGCTGCTTTGATTGGACAGCAAACTGGCAGGGGGGAGGGGCCTCAACCTGCTCATTTTGATTCGTAGTGACAGCAGGTTTTTTTTTCTTTCTTCTTTTTTTAAACTTGACCTCCAGAAAGTATACTTTGTGCAAATTTCTGAAAAAAGCATCAATATTTTAGTCTCTTGGGCCCTTTCATCAGTAGCCAGGGAGAACTCGATTTTTGAGTTCGATTGGGGGTGGGGGGGGTTGGGGGGGGATTGAAATTCATTTTAGCACTTCAGCAAAAAAAAAAAAAAAAAAAAAATCAATATGTTTTAAAAGATTCAATCTAGGACTCTGTCTCTGTCTGTCTCTGTCTGGGTGTACCAGGTTGGCTCTGTAATACTATGAATGACTGGCACACTCCACAGAAAGATTGGCACTGGCTTCCATGTCCGCATAGGCCCTACTGAATGTATTGACTTGTTTTTTTTACTGTATTGGATTGCAGCATGTATATTTAATCATTGTTTATTTGTTTTCCAAAATCCACCCTGAGACGCATTAAATTGAAGGTTTCAGTGAGGAGTTTGATTTAAAAATGTAGTTTTAGAAGGAAAAACACTACTATATATATATATATATATATATATATTTCACCTTCTTGTTAAATTTAAGGAATGCTATTAACCAGAGCAACCTGCATGGCTTTACAATTTCTCACATCCAATCTATTTATACAGTTGACTATTTGCTGAAGCCATACAGGTTAAGTACCTTGCTAAAGGGTGTAACCGTAGGGTCCTACCTCAGAATTGAACCTGAAGGTACAAGCCCAAAATTCCTTTGCTTTCACAACTCTGCCAGTGGGGTGACACAAGGCAGACCTGCTGCACCGAAGGAAAGGGTAACTGTTTTGAAAATTAATCAGGTAGTTTTCAAAATCACTAGCGTGTTGAAAGTCAAATTTGTTGAAAAATGTAGTGTTGAGGAAAACACTTATAGCTTGCACCCTTGTTAACTTTGGTGCTGAGTTAACCAGAGCATGAGGCAAACTCACTCTCTACAGTGCTTGTGAAGCTTCAGGTGAGTTAGCTGCTAAGGCAAATAGCTCTGTGGTCTACTCAGATTGACCTAAAGTACAAGCCACAAATTCTTGCTCTGTGAGACTTCCAGTGGGGTGGCAACAAGGCAGACCTGCTGCACCGAAGAAGGTTTAACCTGGTTTAAGCTAGGTGTTTTGCAGGAGATTAGGCGGTGGTAAGTACAACTTTGTCAAAACTGCGAGTGTGTGGTAATGCACGTTAGCTCTGTGCTCTGTGAGAGCTTCAGTGCCTGAGTTGGCTAAGCTAAGGCAAACTCAGCTCTGTGCTCTGTGAGAGCTTTGGTGGCTGAGTTAGCTAAGCTAAGGCAAACTCAGCTCTGTGCTCTGTGAGAGCTTTGGTGGCTGAGTTAGCTAAGCTAAGGCAAACTCAGCTCTGTGCTCTGTGAGAGCTTCAGTGCCCGAGTTGGCTAAGCTAAGGCAAACTCAGCTCTGTGCTCTGTGAGAGCTTCAGTGCCTGAGTTAGCTAAGCTAAGGCAAACTCAGCTCTGTGCTCTGTGAGAGCTTCAGTGCCTGAGTTAGCTAAGCTAAGGCAAACTCAGCTCTGTGCTCTGTGAGAGCTTCAGTGCCTGAGTTGGCTAAGCTAAGGCAAACTCAGCTCTGTGCTCTGTGAGAGCTTCAGTGCCTGAGTTAGCTAAGCTAAGGCAAACTCAGCTCTGTGCTCTGTGAGAGCTTCAGTGCCTGAGTTGGCTAAGCTAAGGCAAACTCAGCTCCACACTCGCAGGACCCAGCGAACGTGCAGGTAAAAAAAAACGGGCCTTTTTTCTCCGTAGCACAGACCCCGGTATCGCTGCCTCCAGAGGAGAAGCCCATCTGCTAGCACTTAGCCCTGCCAGCCCCACCACACATGCTTGATTGACAGCCTTGTTTTTTTGGAATCCTCGGCGCATTTCTGAAATCTGTAAAGAATTTAAATAAAAATTAAAAAAAACATGATAGTTGAGAATCGTGGCACATGTGCACCCCAGTTGGTTGATAATTGGGACTGTCTTTGTTTTTTTTAAATCTTCCTGTGAACATTAAACTTTCCTCTGCCTTGTTGTCTATGTTATGGGTCTGGGGGGTGGGGGTGTGGGGGGTGGGGGGTGGGGGGAGGATGTTAATATTCATTGATAAAATACATCAGGTTTAATTTGTTTTCTCTACAATGTGAGCCCTGGCCTTGAGTCCAGGGACCGAAGGAGCAGGAGCAGGAGGAGGAGGAGGAGGATGAAGAGCAGGGCCATGCGGAGGGTAGCAGAAGCGAGAGGTAGGCGCTGGCTTGGTCTGGCGAGCGATGCCTGGCCAGCTTGTTCTTCCACCGCGCAGCATTTACAATTCAATGAGGTGCACCGACTAAGAATAACAAGGAGGTGGGCCAGATGCTGCATAACTAGACCAGTCAATCTGTCTCTCGCTCCCTCTCTCTTCCTCCTTCTCCTTTCCCTCTCTCTCGCTCTCTCTCTCTCTTTCTCCTTCTCTCTCCTTCTCTCTCTCTCTCTCTCTCTCTCTCTCTGTTTCTCCTTCTCTCTCTCTCTCTCTGTGCTTTTTCTCTTGCAGAGAAAATCCCCACTCCTTTGTTACCTTTGAGTGATTCTGATAAATGAAGGGCTCCATGGCTGGCGGCCTTTTATAAATAAAAATAGGGACCTCCGCGGATTCCCAAGTTTCAGTGACCTAATGCTTTTCAGCAGTCACTCACCTCTGTTTTCTACTGGAAAAAAAAAGCATTAACACTCACTCTCAACTCTCACCTTGAACACTGCACCTCAACACACACCCTCAACACTCACTCGCAACACTGTGGTTTGCACACCTGTGCGCAAATGAGGACATGAATTTAATTTATTTGTGCTCTGCTCTTAAAGTTTAGCAATGATTTCAGTGCTGTGTTTTTAAACTTATACAACAGTTTATCCTCCCTATTTCAGTGTCCAGCAAGCCCAGTGTTGGGTAAGCATTTCAGTGGAGAAATGGAGAAAATTAAGACTTGCTTTACTCTGTTTGATTGTGGGAGAGATTGCAGGGACTACGGCAATTTTTCACTGTCTGCAATAAAGCAAGACTGAGAATGTAAAAGCCATTTACATTTGCTGGTAAATGCATCTATAAATTGCCTGTGGGTGTGGCCTTTGTGCTTCAGGAGACAGAAGACCTAACCTGGGTGTGATATATGAAAAGAAAACGGCTGAGGAAATGGCTCACATGCTCCTGTTAGATTTATGGATATGCTGATTTATAACTTGTGTAACAGGGTAAACTAATTATTTTTTTCCGGGAACAGCCCCTTATAAGGGGACAGGTGTTGAAGGAGAGTCTGAAAAGGTAACTTTTTAATTAAAAGGCAAAAAGCAGATCATGCTTCTCGTAAAAAACAAACAAAAAATAAAAAGTCCAGGGAAGGTCGGGCGTGTCTGCAGTTAAGAGCTTGGCCACAGGAGAGCTTTTGACTTTCAGATGTTGGGCACGGTGAGACGACCACGATCCTCTGGCTGCGGGTTCCTGTGTGAGGGAGGCAGACGGACAGATGGACGGTGGGACAGCATTGGCAGAGGTGAGATTGGACATTCCTTGGACCGCACATCGAAACACAAAAAAAAGTGAGGTATTCGACCCCAGGGAATGTGGGACACGATAAGAGCCTGGAGACATTTAGATCTTTTATATGGCTACCCCCAAACCCCCCGCACCCCCCACCCCCCCAGAGCTGTATTCTGGGCTACATGTGTTACCAGGAAAAAGCCCCACCCAACCCCTTCACACACAATCACACACACACACTCACAGACACACGCACACACACACACACACACACACACACATACACACACGCACACATACATTCATGCACAAATGCACGCACAAACACACACAGACACACGCACACCTCACACACACACACACACAAACTCACACACACACGCATGCACACACACACGCACCACCACCACCGCAGCTGTCGCAGAGAGGTCACACGTTTGTGTTAAACACCAACACAGCCTGTTTTCCCCTCATTTATCAAACGCGTGTCAGAAGTCGGGTTCGAGCGCTTGACGTAGGCCCCGCCGCGGCGGACGGCGGCGTTAAGCGACGGGTAGAGCGGCGGTGTTACATGATTAATGGCCCAGCCTGATTGGACGTGAGCTCTGTTTCCTGGTCAGTGTGTGGTCGCATCCTGCACGTCGATCTTGCAGTATTCAAGCGATTCATCGCTAAAAACCACAAAAATTCTGCACCCCTTCCGCCGTGCCTTATATAAGTTCTCTATCGGGCAAACGTGCTCTACGAACAGACGTGAAAATCTGTCTGCATTCTCAACGGAGATCTTTTTAAGGGGTGCGTTTATCATTGCTGCTAAATTTCGGGAGGAACCTGGAACTAATTTACATTCTAAATCAGGAGGTTGGACACTGGAGTAAATTTTAGGCCCAGGGCGTTCTTCTGTGAAAATACTTATTTTACAAAATACAGAAATGTATTACCAATGTTGTAAAATATCAGACTTGTCCTGATCACACTTTTGAACATGCAGTATGTTACATTTCAGACTGGAAGTACATTCAAGTTTGAAAAACTACGGTTGATGCTTTGAAACTTTTGACATGAAAATTTTACAAATCCAACTCACAAGGAATATCCTTTTTGGGATGTACATAGTACATGTATATCGTTGATACTTTGAAACTTCTGACATGAAAAGTTTATCAATTCAACCTGCAAGGAATATCTTTTTTGGGGTATACATAGTACATGTATATCGTTGATACTTTGAAACTTTTGACATGAAAAGTTTACCAGTCCAACTCACAAGAAATATCCTTTTTGGGGTGTAGATAGTACATGTATATTGTTGATACTTTGAAACTTTTGACATGAAAAGTTTATCAATCCAACTCGCAAGGAATGTCCTATTTGGGGATTATATCGTACACGTGAATCTCACCCAAAGACTTTTCTAAGGAAGTACTCAAGGTGCCCTCAGAGGCTGCTTTAGGTTTCGGACCGTGCTCAAGGACCGGGCTTTTTTCTCTGCTATAATTGGGGGTCGCTGCTTTCATTGAAATTAAACCATTATGTTGCAGCGCACGCGCATTGTACCCAAAGCATTCCTACCGTTGCGACGGTGGTCAGCGAGCCACGATTAAACCAATTAAATTAAGACCGGCTCCAAGCTTCAAGGGTTCTCAGCCACAGATCAAAGGCTGGCCACCATTTCCTTTCCTTCACATCTTCACAAGAACCCGTTTGAAAGGAATTCTGTTGCCTCGCACTTTGTAGAGTTTAAAGGCATGAGCTCACCTTCCTTTTGCGGTTTGGGTTATCGTACATTTCATTCTTGTCTAAATTATCTTTTTTTTGTGGATTAGTTAACTTATCTCCCGAGTGTAACAACCCCCCTAGCCCCTGTTCAAGGGGGGGCAAACGCGCAGATCGTGCTGTTTGCGGGGTCCCTAAAACACACTGTGCTTATTGACACTAACCAATCAAAATACACGGTAGCTCGCCTTTTATTGTTACCAGGCGGAAAATACTGAAATGATTTTATTCAAATGCCACCTTGGATGATAAGCAGTTTTTTTTTATTGCATTGGAAACCCCCCCCCCCCCCCCACAAAAAATATTACACGAGCGTATTAACATATTTGGGGGTTATGGCGGTAGTAAGTTTAAACTCCAGCGCCCGTTTTTAAATCTGTTTATTTCTGGGCCCCGAGCCGACGCCCTTCATTGTTTTAATAACCCGGATCTGATGTGAGGAGGGGCGGGGGGGGGGGGGTGGGGGGTGGGCTGCTGTAGTAGCAGAAAGTTGCGCGACTCTCTCTCCGTGGGGTGGCGGGAGGCAGCGGAGCAGGGGATGCCGGGAGCCAAACTAAATAATGCTCTGCGTTTTCCGTGCAGTGCGGGGGGGGGAGGGGGGGGGCAGTCCAGCTACGGAGCCTTAAAACCAACACCAAGCACCTCTATCTTTGGACTGGATTTTATAACAAGCTAACAAACGTTGGTGTGATTGGTGCAGGAGGTCACATCTACATAGTTATTCTCAACTAGTCAAAGGTTTGACTCACTTTGATTATTTATGGTTGCAATTTAGCGTACCAGTTAAGACACTGGGCTTATAACTCAGAGGTTGTGGGTTCAGTTTCTTGATGGGTTGGGGTGTATCCTTGATCCAAGGTTCTTAACCTTGATTTTCCTCTGTAAATATCCCGCTGTATAAATGGATTTCAGGCATAAATACATTTGTGCATTTGACTGTGTCGCGACAGTGTGATTAACCACGGTCACTGAGGATTTTCATTTTGTATGAGCCATTCAAAGAGAAACAAAATAATATCGAATAATATTGAAATATATAAAAGCACACAGTGACAGAAATACATGGTAACTTACTCCGGAAACAACACGACTTACCCTGGTGTCATCAAAAAAAGAAGAAAAAAAACAATTTGAAAATATTGAACTATATTTAAATGTGTTTTTTTAAGAAAAACGAAAAAAAAAAAAAAATCTTATTACTATTTTTATGAGCGCGATTACCGCTCCTGTCGCTCACGGGGTGATTAGTGGCAGACGAATCGCGGCTCGGCCTCGCCGCCCTTTTGTTTAATTTGCCGGAAAAGTGAGAGGAGATGAGGTTCGGTTGACTTGACGCCATCCGTCTCGAGCATTAAATTGTTTTTTTGGGTTCAGCGGAGAGAGAGCCCTGACCCGGCATTCCGTCGCGGCGCGCGTCTGGGAAGCGAGGAAAATGTCAGCCCGAAAGACGGCGAATAAAGTATGACAGTACCGTATTAATTTTGAAAATTGGGGGCCCCCTCCGCGAGACGGAGCCTCCCCCCCCGGTGCCAGACAGAAGTCCTCCCCTCGCCGCGTGATGTGTAATAATTCAGTCCATTAACCCCGATATTAGATCCGCGTGGAGCGTCCTCCCTGGGATGACAGGGCCCGCTCTGTCGGGGTGAGGAACAAGGGGAGATAAGAATAATAAGCATAATAAAAGGTGGCTTTGATAAAATTAGGTTTAAAAAAAAAAAAGAAAAAAAAAGAACAATACAGGGAAAAGAAGTGACGTTGTTCTGTCGGCGATGAGCAAGATCGGGAAAGAAATGTAGAGATTAAATGAGGGATGGAGGAGGGGGTGTCTACTGATGGCCACTGCCTCCACCCCGTCCCAGTCTACCCCATAATTACTTCATCTAAACCATATCTAACCCCACCCTAACCCCCACCCAATCACATCCACCCCTACCCTACCCGACCCTAACCCCCACCCAATCACATCCACCCCACCTAAACCCATACCCAATCACATTAAATCCCGCCTTAACCCCTACTCAATCATATTCAACATCACCCTTACCCCTACCCAAACACAACCAACTCCACCCTACCTCCACTTTTATTCCACCCGAACACATCCAACTCCTCCCTAACTCCCACCCATTCATATGCAACCCCACCCTAATCTCTACTCAATCACATCCTCCCCTACCCTAACCTCTACCCAATCACGTCCACCCCTACCCTAACCTCTACCCAATCACATCCTCCCCTACCCTAACCTCTACCAAAACACATCCTCCCCTACCGTAACCTCTACCCAATCACATCCACCTCTACTCTCACCTCTACCCAATCACATCCTCCCCTACCGTAACCTCTACCCAATCACATCCACCTCTACCCAATCAAACGCCAGTCCTCTGAGCAGGGGTTGCCAGAGTAACATTCGCAAACGGGGATGGGAGGTTTTGCAGCCAGGAGAGAAGCACGAAGGTCCACTCTGAATATTCATCTGCAACTGTGGTGGGACGTGACACGTTTTTCCTGGTGCAGTTTTGAGTGTCGCACCAGGAAACGTGTCACATCCCACCACATCCTGGCGCAGCGCTCAAATCTGCACTGTCAGGCTGTTTGGGGGGAGGGGGCGGTGGGGTGAGGAGTCGTGACCAATCAGATTAGGCGGCGCTGCCTGACTGAATAGGATTCAATAATGATTTAATACGTTTTTTTAAAACATTTTTTTTACAGTCTCCGACTGTGACTTTACAATTCACGCAAGAACTGAACCTGGAAGAATCAAGCCTCTTATGGTTCTAACAAGGCTTTATTTGTTTTCTCTCCACTGTAAATCGAATTTGCCACGATTGTGAATCTTCCTTTTCCCTTTTGCGTTTGATTTGAGAGCCTGCTTTTGCAGCACTGTTGTGTCGTTGTGGTTGTGTGTGGTGTGGTGTGTGGTGTATGTGTACGTGTGTGTGTGTACTTGTGCGTGTGTGTGTGTGCACATGCGTGTGTGTGTGTGTGGGGGGGTCTTTAGCATGTAATTTACACGGACAGACTGGCACGCATGTGGAATGACATGACTCACCCCCCCCTCGCGCCCGCCGCCCCCCCCCCCCCCCAGTCCACACCGGGCCATTGTGCCCAAATCCCTCCTTTGTTCTCGCTGGCTGGCGCCAGCTGGCACAGTCACGGTGGCATGGCGGAGATGCTCTCAGCAGGACCCGCTTGGGGGGGGGGGGCATTGGTGGGGGCAGTTTGGCGGTAAGGGGGAACCCTCAGCCACTCTCGCGTGGTGCAGGTGCGGCTGCCGGAGAATCTGGGGTGTGACAGAAGTGGGTCGGGGTGGGGGGGGGGGGGGGGGGGGAGATTGGGGAATTGGGGGGGTAAGTTATTCTGTTCCATTGCCGAAGTCCAGGAGGAGGCATGTCAGCCTTGTGTCGCGTCTGGACTGAGTGGAACCACAGCAGGGCCAAGCAGGGATAGCAACCATCCAATCAAAATAAACTTTATTTTTCAGTGCAGATTTCAGGCCACAGGTCCAAAATGCTTTACAGTAATACAAGAACTACAGTTTAATACCGTACACCATTTTATAGTGTGTGTGCAAAGTAGAGGCAGAAAAAAATAAAACAAAACTGGAAAAGTCAAAAGCCAATGAAAATAAGGAAATACAAAATAAATATGAATTAATAATAAATCCTGCCCATTTTTTCCCACCTGTACGTACCTGCTCATATGTCCACTGCTGCCACTGCCTCTCTCTGACATACAGGCTCCCTTTAGGGGCTGGTTTCAGGTGCTTTATTTATGAGAGTTTCTGTGTGTAATCCTCATTTATCTCCTCAGCAGTTTGGACTTTTCCTCTGGATTACACCTGCTCCAGTCCTCCAGTGTGAACCTCCACTCTGGGAGTGTCTTATTTAAGCGGGTAATTCCCCTCATAATAATATGAATATGATAATATGATATGAATATTGATAATTTGCCAGTGAGAGTTGGAAGAGTGGATCATTGCTGTCGTGTGTGTGTGTGTGTGCGCGTGCATACGTGTGTGTGTGTGGGTATGTATGTTTGCATGTATGTGTTTGTGTGTGTCTGTGTGTATGTGAGTGAGTGTGTGTGTGTATACGTACGTGTGTGTGTGTGGTGCGTACATGTGGCGTGTGTGTGTGTGTGTGTGTGTGTGTGTGTGTGTGTGTGTGTGTGTGCGTGTGTGTGTGTGTGTTTGTTTGTGTGTGTGGGTATGTATGTTTGCATGTATATGTTTGTGTGTGTGTATACGTACGTGTGTGTGTGTGTGCGTGTGCGTGTGTATGCGTACGTGTGTGTGTGTGTGTGTGTGTGCGTGTGTATGCGTACGTGTGTGTGTGTGTGAGTGTGTATGCGTACGTGTGTGTGTGTGTGTATGCGTACGTGTGTGTGTGTGTATACGTACGTACGTGTGTGTGTGTGTGTGTATGCATACGTGTGTGTGCTTGTGTGTGTGTATATATATAATGTAGTTTGCTTCGTGGCAGGCCATTGCCAACCCATTGTGCGAGACTAATGACCCTTTAACCTCTGCGCTCCCACAATGCACTGAGGCTTAGATATATGTGACGGCCTCTTCACGCCAGGTTGGGCTTGACTAGTCACCTGATTAACCCTCGCTGTGCAGCTGTATCCCCAACTGTTTTTTTTTATTTGTTATTGTTGGGACAAATTATCCTATTACCAGCCCGGCAGGGATCTATTGCCTTGCGCAGTGTAATGGGGGACTTGGGCTCTTTTCAAAGGAAACGAGCCATTAGCCCATTAGCTATTAACCGTCTCCTCAGTCCACTGGCCCTGCAGTCCCTGGGCCTGGTGACTGTTTTTTTGGCGACTGTGTGGGAGTCACGGTGACCGACGCCCACCTCGGTTCCTCTCGGCAAAGGCACGCCTTTTCCTCGCCGTCTTCCGGTCGAGGCGGTCTGTCGACGCACGCGTCTCCTCCTGGCTTAAAATAAGACGCAGTACCGCTGAGCTGCGGTTCGCTGAGAGGAAAGGATAACCGGTGCTTTGCTGCCGTAATGCCAGACTGTGGGACTGTTAGACTGGCGTAGTCAAGTGCTTCATCACTCTGTGTCCCCCTGAGTCTGATGCTTTATTTTTCCAAAGGAATTTTATGTCCACCTGAAAAACCGGAATGGATGGGAACAGGACTTTGTGGAGTGTGGTGGAGTCAGGCCTCTAAAAAACAGAACTTTAATCAGAGAAGTTAAATTTAGCTGACACGTAAAGCTGGGACTGGGGGGGTTAGAGGGGGTCTGGAGTCCATAGAAACAATCAAACCATACACCTGCCTCTCAATCAACACCCAACTTATGCTTATGTTTATGATTTACTACTCTTAAACAATAACCTGGGCTTTACTACAGGGTACAGATTGAAATTTGCTGCATGTACGGTTTGTGATATGATAGAAATTATTCACACTGGCAAAGCTTTCTCTTGATGGTTTCAAAAAGAAAATTGTACTCTTGATGACATTTAGAAATGTGGTTGATTCGGGTGATAGGTGATTACTTCTAGGGCCCTACAGATCTTCAAAGCACCTCTGTAAATTTTAAATAACTACCCATAACAGGCATTATAGATGGCCACAAGGTGCTCGATTTTACCATACATATACCAAATTATTTTGCCTTGGAATTCTTATTTAATATGTTTGAGATGTGGTATGCTTCATAGAAGGGTTTATTATAATCCTTATCAAAGCTATGGAATTCTTAGATGTTGAGTAATTCATAGAAGGCAATACTAAATTATATCTTTGCCAGAAGGAATTTGTCTGATTATTTTAATAGTTTCTGATTATTTTAAGGATGTGGAATGTCGGGTAATGACATTTATGTAAGTGCTATGTCCACTTGTATGTAGTGCTGTTGAAGAACCCAGAGTTCAAATCCTTGGTGAATCTTTGCATCCTTGAGCAAGATTAACTTTAATTCACTATAGTACATATCCTACTATGTAAGTATATAATATGTGAAATGTTAGCTAGTAAAAGTTAAATTTAATCCATATTCATCGTTCAAACGTTATTGACCAAAGGAATATATTTATTCCGTCATGTTCTGAAAAACATTAGAATTAATTCAATGCATCCATTTTTCATCCATCTTTTTATTTATAAATATGACATCATCTGTTCCCGAAAGTCTGTACAATATTGCACATTTGGGAATACGCACAAAATATAAACAGATTTTACATCGATTGGGGTGAAATGTAGGTCATTCACACAACAACAGTGAGCCTGCACACATTAAACTAACATTTAAACATCTTAAAAAGTATAAGATGCATTCAGACTTTTCTGAACAAAAAGACGACGTATATAATACATATATAAAAACTTATTGTCTTTGCAGTCGTGCGAAGTCCACAGTTTTGGAATGATTCGGGAAATTCATTTCAACTAGTTTTTTTCACAGTTAGATTTGTGATTGGCCAGGCCTGGATCACCTGACTCTTGGGCCATCTTATGCTGGGCATAATTTGTCTTTCTTCTTAAAACCTGAGGGGGGGGGAATTAATAAATATATTAATATGCCTTTGTTAGGACAGTTCCGTTGGAGATAAAAACACAACAATTTGGTGAACATTTAAAAAAAACAAAAAAAAAACAAACGCGTCCTCGCTGGCCCTTTGTTGTCACGGTGACAGCTGAGCCCTGCCCCCCCCCTTCCCGCCCTCCTCCCCAGAGCCGTTTGCCCACCCGCCAGCGTCGCCCCGCTCTAAGGCTAACAGAATCAGGCCCGGCGCTTCTGCCGTTGCCACGGCGACGGGACATTACCAGGCATGTCATGCGCGAGCGTCCGGGGGGGGGGCCATGGAGAGCAGAGCGCGCGGAAGCGTCCGGAAGAATAAATAAAGAGAGAGAGAGAACGAGCGCTCGCTCCACAGTCAGTCTGTCAGGGAGGAAGTCATCTGTCATAAAGATGACCCCCTCGGTCCCACCGTTTGGGCTCACCCCCCTGTCTGCCCCCCCCCACCCCCCTCCATTCTTTGTGTTCAATAGCCTGGCATTACCATCATAAAGACCTGGGATGTGCCGGGGACCTGGGTCTTCATTCACAAAAAAATCTCCCCTGTGAGCCAATGAGAAGAGCCCAGAGTCCAGAGTCCATACGCAGACGCGCTGCACCCCAAAATGTCCCTGCAGACCCTGAACCCCAGTACTGAGTACAAACTGCTGACTCGATCTGTCTTGTTTGCCCTTGTCTTCGTACAACTATTATGAATATTTAAGCGATCAATACGCCTATACTATTATATACTTGGACCAAAACATCAAAGGAATTTTTAATCAACCAGCAAATATAAAACAAACGGATGATTATCAAATTACGGTTTGAACAGTATGCAACTGCGGACACAGAAATTATTTTAATCCCAACTGTGGTACGGATCTCATTCTTAAGAACGATTTATACGTAAATAAATTCTGCATTAACCAAATGAGCGAAGCAGCAGTGTGGGTAAGAGGTTTGGCAGTGTGGGCAGGAGGATGCCTGGCATTGTGGGTAAGAAGCACGGCATTGTGGGTACGCAGGCATACGCTGTTTGCGATAATGTGCTCAGTGTAAAATGCACTCAGTCAGGGGCAGGCATCACTCCTGGTGTGTTGGTGCACACGTCGGGCTGGCAGAGGACTTGTGAAGGCGTGCCATTCATCGATTCCAACTTTCAATATTTATTTATTTTTTGCTCTTCTCTCTGTTTTTCTCTCTGTTTCTTCCCCAGTCAGACCCATATGTGTGCTTTATACACGAGTCTGTGTTTGCATTACATGTGTAGACGTATGTACGTGGACATGCTCATTCAGGTGCATGTATGCATATGTTTGCGTGACCATATGTGTGCTTTGCGCGTGGGTGTACTGCTGGTATGAACGTGCGCCATGCTTTTGAGTGTGCGTCTGCATGCTACTGTTCTATTTGTATGTGCACTTGCATGTACGCACATCGGCGTGTGCAAGCGTGTGCCTGCTTGCCTGCCTGCGCGCGTGTGTGTGTCTGTGTCTGTGTCTGTGTTTGTGTGTGTGTGTGTGTGTGTGTGTGTGTGTGTATGTGTGTGTGTGTGTGTGTGTGTGTGTGTGTGTGTGTGTGTGTGTGTGTGTGTGTGTGTGTGTGCGTGTGTGTGTGTGTGTGTGTGTGTGTGTGTGTGTGCGCGTCATTCAGGAGAGACTGGTGTGTCCCTCGTACTTCACAGCCAGAGCTGTGGCAGGTCCACATTATAGAGAAAGATGTGTGCGGTTGAGCCGCTGTTTGTCTTGTGATTAAGCTGTGATGTCACGGGCGTTATCGCGCTGCCAAACGCGCTGTGTCTTCATCGGGTTGGCTCGCTAACCCGCCATGTTGGAGGCTTGTTCGCCGGGCAGGCGACGCCATTCATGGATATTTCTGGGCGAGGAAACAAGAAAATTAGCACAGCTATGGCCAACACGGGAGTTCTACTTTACTGCGGCAGTAATGTGTTCCTTTTCAGACCCTCTAGCTTGTTTGGAAGTGTTATAATATCGCCAGCGTGGGGCAGAGAAAGCACGTTCGCAAGGCTCAAATGAAAACGTCTCCTTTAAATATGCAGCTTTCGTTGTTTTAGCAAATGCTTATACTTACCCATGGCGACAGAGGGAGAGTGTCTTTTTCAAATATCCAAGCCTTGTTCCTCGCATAGCCCACTGATCTGGGGTCAGTTGTTCCACCCACCAACCCACGCTGTTGGCCAATAAAACTGCACATGCACTAAATAGGGATGACCACACCTTTCCAGTTCGTACAGACTCTGCCATCATCCAACCATTTGTATTTAAATTGATTGCATTTGAAAGGAGTCATGAGCCCTTTAGGTTACGAGACCAGTACCTTACCGATTATATTACACTCCCAACCATTTCCATCCACATGCGTTCCCAGACCTGTGAACTTCAGCAAATAGTGTTTTTCATATACAGTACCCAGAATGTTTGAAAGTGTTAACAGTAAGTGTTAATTCAGCTTTAACGGTTCTATGAGGCCGGTAGGCATCGCGTGTACTCTTATCGGAGTGAAACTTACTCCATCCAGAGTTACTTAACGCTGAATATTTTACCGTGCGTGGATATAGCAGCCAAAAAAGAATCTGCCTGCAAACGGTTCAGACAAACACAATTTTCAGCTTGCGTGTTGCGTGCAATTCACAATCAGCCTTCATCCCTCAAACCACGTCCCCCCCCCCGCCACCCCCCTGCCCACACCACCCCCCCTCCCCCCACACACACACCAAAGTCAGATCATTTTCACATGCAAATAGGTGCACCCCCCATCAGTGAAGAGAACATGTAAGTGGATAAAAGTTACACGCTATCTCCATACGTCTGTGACAGCATGAGGTCTCTTTTTAATCTAAACTGAACAGGTTTACCATGAAATTTATCAGAAGCATAAACTTGCATTTGGGTAACCATACTATTGCATAACAGTTCTGATAAATCGATAATTCTCGTGATGGCTCTGTGTTACAGTGGTGATCAGCTCTTACCCCAGGAAAACCTCACCCCAGTGGGTTTATGTCTTTGATTTGGAAGTCGGATGACTGTGAAAGTCAAAGTAAGCAAAGCCTGATCAGCCACAGGAATACAGGCAGTGAGCCTTGTGTGTTACTGTACACCAACCCAACGGCTGTGCTTTTTAGACAAGAGCTGTGATTGGAGGAAATCAGAAAGTCTCGGGCTGAAAAACAGTTACAGTCGTAACAGCTGACAGGATAAGGCAGATTTCGATAGATTGGACTAGATTGGATAGATTGTACCCAGGCAATGGTAACACTGGTGTACTCTTGAGCAGCCTACTGAGCCCAAACTGCTTCAGTACAATATCCAGGTAAAAACGGCCTGTGTGTAAAAGATTATTTAAGCTGTTTAATTCTCTCTGGACAAGAGCATTAGCATGAAGGCCCAAAATGTAAAAAATGCAGTTCCATGCAGGAGCCTTTCTGAATGTGTCCATATTCATTGTCATATTTCTAAGTGAAGCTTTTTTTTGTTTTTAACGAACCACAGAACGAGCAGTCAATTAAAAGCTTTGGTAAAATAACAAGCCAGCTTTTTTTTTTTTTTTGCTGTTTTGTCTTTGATGCGTTCGGTCCTTTACAGGTCACCCCCGTTTGCTGACTTTGGGGTGCACCTGCTTAGCATCATTTTAGCGCCCCTTCCGCCAACACATTTCCTCCGAGTGCATTTAATCATTTTTTCCCGTGCCAGCATGATGGATTATTCTGATTTTAGATCGCGGCCCTGACAAGAAAAGAAAAAACAAAAAACAAAACAAGAAGGTGGCTTTCCTCGAGCAGCGCAAGCCTTTCGCAGAGAGACGATAAATCTTCCGGGGGCATATTTTACACTGAGTCCAACCCGCAGCGTTTGCTGAAGGTGAACTCAGGAGATTAAGTCCTAGAGATTTAATTTGAGATTTAATTCGCTTTTCATACGCGGCAGCAAAATGTGGTCATTGGTCTAAAAACACACAGTTCTGACGCAAGCGTTGGTGGTTCATATGCTCATTTATGAAATAAGTAAACTCGTTGCATTTGATTGGATGAATGGTTTAAAGGCACTTTTAAAACAGTTTTCTTCGTGAAACCCCTTACAATGATGTATTTGGTGCAGTACTGAAGATGGATGGAGATTAGATTTATTTTCCAACAGAATACCCTCAACCCTGGGGCCAATGCAAATGGTAATACGGTGGACATGTGATAAAGAGTAGGGAGGTGGGCTTAAATAAAATCCCCCACCTTGTTTTACAAACAAACAAATGAAACACAAATGTTCCAGAGACTAAACGATCTTGTATTGTGAATATAACTGTCACGTCTAATACGAACATTATTTAAAAATTATTTTAAAAATGAGAGAATGTGCAGACCTTTTTATTTGATCATTTAAAAAAAAAAATTATGGGGGGGGGACTTGTCGCGAAGAACAGCACTTCCTGCTCTTAGGCAGCGGCACAAGAAAGAGAGAGCAGCGTAAAGAGAGAGAGAGAGAAGTTTGATTTCTCCCCGGCGCACCGTTCGAATTTCATCTTCAAAGATCCTTTTGTGGCCGAGATGAACTCTTTGTGGAAGCGAGCAAAGAGGGAGAAGGAAAAGGGACGGATGGCGCTTCCTGTCGGCGCACTCCAGGCCTAATTAATAAAAGGGGCTTTCATGTTCCGTTCTGATAAGGAGCGGAGTGGACGCGGGGAGAAACGCGAAAAGGGTTATCGCCGCTTTGTGCGCACATCTGACCGAAGGTGAAGTTTTGATTGGTGCAGGGGCAGGGGAAGCAGTTTAGGCCCACAGTGGTCTGTAAAACCCTGTGCTGTACTCTCAAACCTACAAACTCCTATCAAAGGCCGAGCGTGTTAATAGATTGCGACATGCGGTAACGGTAACAACTATCTTTCAGTTTTTTGTTTCGGACTGGATGACTGGACCGGAACACATGTAAAATAAGGTCACCAATTTTCAGTTTACACCATTGCAGGAGGCTACAAAGCCATGCCTGGCAAATAACTCACTGCTTATTAAACGTGGCCTATTAAAACAAACAGCCGATAAAATTTTACTTACGATTTAGTGGCTGTGAATTAAAGTATTTAGCTGTTTTCCCCCCAGTTTCCACTGGGATTTGCCATTAAATTAAAACACTCGGCTGACTGTACTTATCGACTGTCGTCAAAAAAACTTAAATAGGCCTGTTATTTTAAAGTTGACCAGCAGGGTCAAATAATATAGTTTGAGAGTCATAAATCATAAGAAATAGTAGCCTACTGCAGTCAGGCAGCAAGTCAGGTGGCTCGTAATGGTAAGCATGAGACACACACTCCCACACACACACGCACGCAGATACAGACTGACACACCCACACATGGGCACACAACGCATGAACCTAACCCTATGGCATGATATTTAGCATTTAACTTCCTACTGTAAATCTATGTAATTTTCTCTCGAGTGTTCAAATTGCTTGGAATATTTTCTTTTTTTTTTTTTTTTTTATTGAGTCCCATCTGGCTTTGTTCCAAGATTTTCCCGTTTTTTTAAATGCTGAGAGTTTTTTTTTCCCGAGAAGAAATCATGTTTTTTTAATTATTATTATTATTTTTTATTTTTTGGTTTAAGATAGATAATCGCAGCATTGTATGCGAGATAGCAGTCTGTCAGTGCTGTGGCCTCCACAAACGTGACCCAGCGAGAGGTACCCCACGACTCCGCTAATGAATTACAAAACAGCAGATGGAAATGCAAGATATGTTGCCATTATTTATTTCTTAATTGAGTTCTGTATTTATTTCATTAAAATGGGAACACACAGTGTGGATGGGCTTTAACTGTTGCCCACAACCATTTGGAAAGAAATGCATCCAGCCGGCATTCTGAGCTGTACGCAGTAATAAATGTGAAATTCATGGCACCCAGTCAGTATGGAGAAGTAGTGTGCTCCCCCCTCCCCCAGCTCCCCTCTCCCCTCCACTTAATTATGAATAAAGAAGGAAATGTATGACTTTAAGGGGGGGTTACCAGAGGATGTAGGAGTGCACTCTGTGCTTACAGGCCTGGGTTACGAGCCAAAGTGTTCTGGGGTGGGTGGGCTTCGAAAAGAGCATCCCTGTGATGGAGCGTTTCTTACTCACAATGCGCTAGGCGGTTACCCACCAAAACAAAAAGAAAAGGAGCGAGTCAGGGGACAAGGGTGAGGAAAAGAAAAAGGGTGAGAGAATGCCGTGAGCGTCCTCGGCAGAAATGCTCGCTCTTCTCTCTATGGTGGTGGAAAAGGGAGGCCACGCCCATCCGCACCCTGAGCCGACCAGAGGAGGATGGGCTCCCCCCCCTTGAGCCGGGTTCCTTCCGAGGTTTCTTCCCATCTGCCACAGGGAGTTTTTCCTTGCCACTGTTGCTCAGCTCTAGACTTGCTCCTGTGGGGGTTTAGTCCACGGTTGTCTGTGAAGTGTACTGTGACAATTGCTGTGAAATGCGCTATATAAATAAAATTTGATTGGTGATTTATTGATTGACGCTCACCTGGTGTTAGGGCAAAGAAAGGCGAACCCCCAGAAGGACTGTGTCCCCACCTCTAGAGGCCGTGGGTCGCAGCCCTTGTCTATAAGTTCAGGGTTCAGGGGGTGGTGCTTGATTGGCTGTAGTGCCACCCAGGGAGGGAGGGATATTACTCTGAGGGATGTTGCACTGCAGTGCCCCTCCTGGTCAGGCAGACTCACTGCATGTATGAGCCCAACTGCAGAGTGAAAAAAGGAGTAAAGGATTTAATAAATTCAAATATACCCAACTCCAGTGTTTTATAATAGCCACTTTCTTAAGTGCTTATTTGGCATTTACTCAAAAAGGGATTTTCTGATATCTAAAAATATATTTGTCAAACAATATCAGCGAATATTATTTATTTCATCTGCCTGACGTGTAGTGCTGCTACTAACAGAACATTTTACATTTTAATTAGGCGAACACACAGTTTTTTACTGCCGTGGGAAAGCACATTACCGTCTACAGAAATAAAATGGCTTCAATAATTTTAGCATTACGGGTCAACTCAGGTGCGCGTCGAACACCCGAATTCACGCGACATTCCGTTGTCGTGGATACCACCAAAATAACAGTTACACTCGACTTCTTCCTTGAACATCAGTAACAGCAGCACATTTTAAGGTCTTGTGAGAAAGTGTGATTGAAAGCAGTTTCAATTCATGGGACTGGGAAATAAATGCATTTATTTCCCCTCCATGATTACCACCCTCACTGCCTTTCCCTACAGGGAAAAAAAATTGCCTGTTCGATAAGAAGAAATAATAGAGAAACTACACTTAATTATTCGCTGACATTTTAAAATGAAAACAATTTGTCTTTCTGTAATTTGCTAGGGAAAATTAATCTGTAAACAAACAAGGCAAAGTCACAGTTTAGTTTAATGGACTGTTTCACTGTTTATTAAACTGAAATTTCTGAATAAACACTTTACATCCTGATCTATTTCGTCTTATGATGCCAGACTATCAGGAAAAAAAACACATTGGGCTGTTGCCAGCATGCAAGCAAGTAGCTTCTAATACTATTAGTTTTCCTTCACAGATTATGTTCATGCTGGATGTGGATGGTTCAGAACAAGAGGACGGAGTGTGGCACAGTGGGTAAGGAACTGGGCTTGTAACCGAAAGGTCGTAGGTTCGATTCCCAGGTAAGGACACTGCCATTCTACCCTTGAGCAAGGTACTTAACCGGAATTGCTTCAGTATATATCCAGCTGTATAAATGGATACAATGTAAAATGCTATGTAAAAAGTTGTGTAAGTCGCTCTGGATAAGAGCGTCTGCTAAATGCCTGTAATGTAATGTAAGAGTGAACAGCAACACAATATTGACTATACCAAGTTGCTAACCCCTGTAAAAAAATTTTGGTAGCAATGAAATATTCAGAGATGTATCAGCGTAACTAAACTGGCACAGTATCTCTCTCCCTCTGATTTAGAAACGTTACACGCTCCAAAAATATAAGTGGATTTTTTTTTTATCTCCTTCTCATTTCTGAGTTCTTATTTGCTTCCTGACCACTCATATTTCATATTTCATTAAACAGCTACAACTGTTTTTTTTTTTTACCACAGCATAAATTAGAGTAAAAAAGCGTGACCCGGAAAAAAACGAGAAGCAAATATTTCAGCGCAAATGTGCGTATCCGCGGAGATGACGACGGCATCCTGGCCCCGAACAGCAGTCTCTCTCTCTCGCTCCGGTGAGAGAGAGAGAGAGAGAGAGAGAGAGAGGGAGAGAGTGAGAGAGTGAGAGAGAGAGAGAGAGAGATAGAGGGAGGGAGAGAGAGAGAGGAGAGAGAGGAGAGAGAGAGGAGGAGAGAGGAGGGAGGAGAGAAGAGCGAGAGAGCGATGAGAGGGAATTTTGGGGGGTCGAGAGGACAGGCGGGAGATGAGAACATGATGGATGAGAGAGGGAGAGGAGCGAGAGGGCGAGAGGACAGAGAGAGAGTACTGAATGAAGAGGGGGAGGGGGGAGGGAGAGGGTGAGAGAGAGAGAGAGAGAGGGAGGGAGGGAGAGAGAGGGAGAGAGAGGGGGAGAGAGAGAGAGAGAGAGAGAGAGAGAGAGAGAGAGCGCAGGTCTCGATCATCGTCGCCGTGCCGACGCTAATAACGAGGCTCGTAATTTCCTTTGTCTGGCGCGTGTCGGAGAGGACCACGGGCCCGGCGAGATGAAATCACTCTGATTGGCTCCTGCCAGGAGAGCGCTCGGGGGGCCCGGGAGCGCGCTGCCGTGGCGACGGTGACTACCTGAGAGAGATTATTCTGAATGAAACGGCGGAGGTGGGGGGGGGATGGGATGGGGCTTGGGGGCGGGGGGGACTATTCCAGTAACGCACTCATCACTTTAACAGCGATATTTGTCGGAGGGAGACGGAGATAATTATCACAGCGGGGCGAGTCGCACTGTAGTCAGAGGCTAAAAAAAGCCATTTCAAAGTCTGCACAAGACACCGCCGTAATATCGCAATATTGTAGAGGAGGCTGTCTGTTTCAGTTTCAGGTTTATGTGGCTCTCTATTTATTACGCCGGTGTAATTTACCCACGATAGCTTGCAGTCTTAAAAGGCCGGTTCTCAAAAATAAAGCAAGCCAAGAGAAATAAGTTCTAACATAAGAGAAATTCACATCGCTGCTCCACACCCTGGGCCTCATCTTCCAGGAAGAGTCTGCCTGCTCTTTCTGACTAAAAGAACGGGGACCGCCAGCTCTCCTTTCTTGGGTAACACCCCCTTCCCCCCCCCACCCCATATACGGATAAGTGACACTCATGCAGTAACAAATTTGTTGTTTTTGATTTGCTTCTCTCTTGCTTCCCCTGACCCTAACGATTGGCCAGTTCCAAGCCCCAGACCTGTCTCTCATCATAAGGAATTATGACATAACCAGCCCCACCTTCCTCGCTAGACTTAACCAACTCTGCTGCTGCAATGGCCTGCTTCCTCATCTTCTGCCTGATTGACAGCTCCTAATAGCCTCCCTGCAAGGCGCTATATTAAGACAAACAGACAATAGACTCCAGGAAAACAGCCAGGTCCTCACTGAGTTATCATTGGACCAGCCGTTGTCTCAGATTTGTAATTCTGCACTGATATGTGAATACCCCCTGCTGGAGACCTCTCATCCCACCCCCCCCCCCCCCCCTCGGGTGTTGGCTCCAAGCTTTCGGGACATCAGGGGTGTCCCACAATCCACTGGTGCTCTTTGCTCTTAACGTCGACCTGATCTATAGAGTTACCAAAAATTCATGTCAGCTCTGTAGACACCACAGACAGAGTAAAAAAAACAAATATCTGTCACTTTAAGCAGTTCTTGCATATATAGCTGGAAAAGTATCTTACCTTTTGCTAAATAACGCGTGTGAGAGAGGCTCACAGTTTTTCCGATTTCCTGATCTAGATAGAGCGGCGCACAGACGTGCAGCGGTATTCAAATGGGCCGGTTATTTAAAGGTGAGCGCAGTCCCAGGAGTGCTTGTTACCCGAGGGGTGCGTGCGCGCCCCCCCAAGCTGAGCTCCGGGCTCTGTGAGAGTTGACGGGGTTGAGGCGCTGCGTTTGAGAGAGAGAGAGGGAGAGGGGGAGAGAGGGAGAGAGAGAGAGAGAGAGAGAGAGAGAGAGAGAGAGAGAGAGAGGAAGGGAGAGAGAGGGAGAGAGAGAGAGAGAGAGAGGGGGAGAGAGAGGGAGAGAGAGAGAGAGAGGAGGAGGAGAGGGAGAGGGAGAGGAGAGAGAGAGGAGGAAGAGAGAGAGGGAGAGAGAGGGAGAGGAAGGGAGAGAGAGAGGGAGGGAGAGAGAGAGATAGAGAGAGAGAGGGAGAGAGGAGAGCTCATTCAAAGCTATTTCTGCCGTGGCCCGGAGTCCAGCCTTGGGGGGGGAGCAGAGCAGGGCCGCCTGTGTGGGTGTTGCGCTGAGTGACGTATTTGGGGTTGGTAGCTGCTGATCCCTGGGTGCAGTTCAGTCTGCTGCTCTGGGAAGCGCAGGCTGTATTCAGACTTACAAAAACATGCATAAAGCTCCTGCTTCATCTCCAGTGATTAGGGAAAGTTTGGTGGGAGCGGAGAAAGATTTTACGTACTTTTGAATTGACCATCGGGCACAGACACAAGCCTTTCTCCCCCCACCCCCCACGCCACAATCGCAACTGCATCCTGTTTGTTCTTGACGAGAAGCCTCTCAAAGACTTAATTCTAAATTACATTAAATTACATTATATTACAATCTGGAGTGATGTACAAAAATCAATTCGCTTTTATTTTATTTTGGAGAGAAAATGTTAAAAAACAATGAATACAGAATATATGTACAGAAAAACAAAAATCCCAGAAGGGGGCTTGGGTGAGAACCTCATGCAATTACAGTAATACAAAAGCTTATGAATATAGATGTAAAAAAATTCAGTGTTTTTGAATCTGTAAAAGTGAATGAGCTGGGGAAAGGCTCTCAGGCTTTGAATTCCTCTGCTGTGAAATTCAGATATGGCTTAAACTCTTTAACCCCCCCAACCGCCCCCAAAATATCCGCTCGGACGGATGAAATGACCGCCCTACAGCTGCCCACTTTGCCCCACGCGGGGGGGGGGGGTGTTACCGTCCCGTAGGGGGCAGGCCTGACATTAGTGCCGGTAATGACTTAATGACGTATCGGACGCGGTTCACACTGGGCAGGAGGACACACACACACACCCACACACAGACACACAGACACACACACACACACACACACACACACACACACACAGACACACACACACACACACAGACACACACACACACACGCACACACACACACACGACACGCACACGCACACACACACCACACAGCACACACACACACACAGACACAGACACAGACAGCACACACCACACACACACACAGACACAGACACACACCACCACACACACAGCACACACAGCACACACACACACACACACACACACACCACACACACACACCCACACACACACACACACACACACACACACACACACACACACAGACACAGACACAACACACCCCACACGCACACACACCCACACACAGACACAGACACAGACACGCACACGCACACACACCCACACACAGACATACACACACCTCCCCCCCCACACACACACACGTGTGGTCTGGAGCGAGCGTGCTAATTACCACACCACTGAAACCCCGCTCTCCCTAACGACCAGTCTGACGACCGGTTGTTTATTTTCCCGGTTAAACTGTGAAATCCCCGTTTTCCCCTTGAGCCTCTGTTTCGTCTTCGCGGGAAATCGGTTCCGTTTTGAGTAAATCGCAAATAAAAATCCTCAGCATGGACAATGTGCTACTGCCTCTGACTCATGCTGTAACCCCAACCCCCCCCCACCGCCACCCCCAAAGTATGAAATGACTGGTCTTATATCTGATAAGGAGTGATATATGGCTGACCAGAGGAGCCAGTTTTGCCTGGTGAGAGGACGAAAGTGGGGCCTCCCCTTATTGGCTTACGGTGGCCATGTTTTTTTTGGAGTATCGCCATTCCTGATCTCCATAACAGCGCCGCCATGTGGCAAATCGGGGTGAAATGCGATGCCCCTGCTATTCTGTGCATGGATCTACCATTGTGGTACTTCAGCCTCAGTCTCTCCAGTAAACATCCAGCTGTAATAAATGTATTGTATGTAAAAGTACAATCGCTACAACATAAGTCGCTCCTGGATAAGAGCATCTGATAAATGCCTAAAAATGACTAAAAGCCACTTAGACCAATCGGACTTGCAGCTCTTAAAAATACAACTGTACAGCAGCATTTTTTTTTAGGGGGGTGGGGGCGTGCGTGAGGGGGGGGGTGGGTGGGAATACTCTCTTTTCTTTCGCTTGACAGTCCCGTCCCCTAAATGGCGAAAAAAAAAGGGGGGGGGGGCGCTTTCACAGCGATGCCCGTCTTTGTGGGGTGCGGATGCCCCTGAGCTGGTTCCCCTGCTGTAAATAATGCGTGAGCGCGGGCGCATGCAGACCCCCGAAGGGCTCCCAGCCCAGCTCCCGGGGGGCGCACCTTCATTTTAAAACCCGCTCCTTTTGTGTCCGCCGTGGCCGCCGTGCTTAAATGGCGGCCGCGGCGCGGTGTGGAGCGTGGCGTGGTTTTCGTTGGCCTTTGATGAGAGAGAGGGCAGAAGGGGGGGGGGGGCGGGGGGGCGGGGGGGGGCGATGCGAGCGCATGAAGAGGTCCGACCTCCTCACGGCGGCGGCGGCGAGCTTTTGTTCCCGCGGAAACGGCGCATGAACCGCGGTGAGGGAACATGAGAAGGGAGGTAAAAATTTTGGCCGCGCTCTTATTGTCCCGCGTTTCAACGCCGTGACCCTTTTAAATGTAAATGCCTCCTTTCCCCCCAGCCGCTTCCTCCCGTGTCACGACCCCTGCGGTTCTGTGCTCTGCCTGTGCAGAGGTGCATTCTGGGTAGCGGTTTGGCGGTTTTCCGCTGGGCTGCAGCTTTTTCAGGTGTGTGCGTGTGTGTGTGCGTGTGTGTGTGTGCGTGCAGAATACCAACGAGTCGCAGGACGGACGTGGAATATAAATGCGGAGGGGCGGAACCCAGCGTGCTTATTCATGCACCTGAGGGAGCAGCTGGGCTGAAACCCACCATCTCTGGCTTTGACTGACCTGCTTAGTTAAAAGCAAGGATTATGGGAGCCCTGTTCTCTGGGCAGTGATCTACTGCGTGCCGAGGAGCTGAATGTGAAACTGTAACTGTGCAGACTGTGCTGTAACTGTGCAGACTGAACTATGACTGTGCAGACTGAACTATAACTGTGCAGACTGTGCTGTAACTGTTTAGACTGATCTGTAACTGTGCAGACTGAACTATAACTGTGCAGACTGTGCTGTAACTGTGTAGACTGATCTGTAACTGTGCAGACTGAACTATAACTGTGCAGACTGTGCTGTAACTGTGTAGACTGATCTGTAACTGTGCAGACTGAACTATAACTGTGCAGACTGTGCTGTAACTGTGTAGACTGATCTGTAACTGTGCAGACTGAACTATAACTGTGCAGACTGAGCTGTAACTGTGCAGACTGAACTATAACTATGCAGACTGAACTATAACTGTGCAGACTGAGCTGTAACTGTGCAGACTGAACTATAACTATGCAGACTGAGCTGTAACTGTGCAGGATGAACAGCAACTGTTGCTTAGATTAAAAAGAATCATCACTGTTTTCTGTCTCAGTGGTCTCAGTGATAACATGACCCTTTTTTTTGTTATTGCCGAGCTGGAGTGTAATGGGCCTCTGGAGCACAGAGGTGGGCAGCCATTCTGGGGGTGGGATGGGGGGTGGGGGGGAGGAGTGCCTGGGGCAAGACAAATGACTGAAATAAGTCCCCGGATTGGATCTGTTGGTTTTGAGTGAAAGTAAAACTCGTATCACTGATGCACAAAAGTTGTAAAGCCCAACTTTACATGGTTCTACAGTATTGCTAATGCAGTGACTTAGGAAAAGGATGGGAGCAGTGGGGAGAGGTAAAAGGTGCAGCCAACAGAAAAAAAAAATGAACAAAATAGAGAGAGAGTGATCCAAGAGGAAAGAAAGAGAGAGCGTACTGACAGGAAAGAAAGAGAGGGAGAGCGATCCGAGAGGAAAGAGAGAGGGAGAGAGAGTGATCTGACAGGAAAGAAAGAGAGAGAGAGAGCGATCCGAGAAGAAAGAAAGAAAGAGAGAGAGAGAGAGAAATGGCAGACTCCTGGCCCTCCGCCCGTCGGTGAGCGCGCCTGAGCGGGCCTGACGGCCGCGGAGCGAGAGCCGCGCAGCGACGCGTCAGCGCGCTGCGTAGCGTCGCTAACGGAAACCGCTATTTCTTAGAAAAAAGGCCCGCAGAGAACGGCGGGGCGGGGCCGGGCTGGGACGGGCGCGACGCATCAATCAATTAGCAATTAGCGCGCTGCTAATGGGCCCTCCCTGGCCCACACCGGGGCCCCCAGCGCTCTCACGCTACTGGCAGCATCAATTAAACGCTGGAGGTGAGCCTAGCGAGCTTCCCCCTGGTGGCGGCGGGAAGGGGGGGGGGCGGGGGGTGAGGGGGGGGGCGAGGGGGGGAGACGTATGAATTAGCTGTAGCGTACGGCTTAATTGCGCGCCTGTTGTCTCGTGTTTTTTGGCCCCAGTCCCCCTCCCCCCCCGACCGTGATTCTCGTCGCGGGGTTTATGGGCCAGCAGGATGCGCCGGTCCTCCAGGGGGAGGAGGAGAGGAAGTGTCGGGGATGAATGTGAGATGGTTTCACATACTGTATGGGGGGGGGGTGCTCAGTTACCCTCCTCGCATTGGTTGGCGTGGTTACTGCCAGCGCTGGAGTGGGTGGGGAGGGAAGAGCGTTACTGTGAGTGATGTCAGCGTGCTTTGGCTTTCCTCAGCGCAGACGTGCCTGTCCCCGTTAGGGTCGCCAACCGCTCCGTTAAATAGGGAATCGTCCCGTAGCTGGAATGTAAAAACGTGCTCCGCATGAACTCGTACAGGACATGTTTCCTTCAGCACCTTCGAAGAATCAAGCCCCCGCCCCCCACCCCCCGCTCTGCTTTGGGATCGCTAACTACCCCCCACTCCGCAAATGCTACCTAAGCCCCGCCCCCCCCTGCCCCGCCCCGCGCCCCAACCCGGACGGTCCTGTGTTTCATATTTCCATTTGTGGAAGTTGGCAACTATAGTCCCCACCCTCATGATGCTGATGGAGGCCATTGCAGTACGATTTCTACTTTCCGGCTTCAAAGATCACCTTACAGGTCTAACATTTTTATATTCCATGCATTAATGTGTAAAATATGAATTATTTGATATTTTGTTTTATATTTTCAGGCTATGTACCATGCTCTGGTTTACAATGGAAAAATGTGCCTGTCTAGTTCCTTATCAACTGCTCTTGGTCTTCAGTAGTCCACATGTACACATGCATGGACACACATTCAATATACCTACATACACACTCATTTCCAGACACAAGTCGAGACGTGTTTACACATTCATGCATAACCATTTACATCCTCTGACTTACACATACACTGGACGCACACACACACACACACGCACGCACGAACACACGCGCACACACACACACACGCACACACACACGCACACACACGCACACACACACACTCACGCACACACACACACAGAAGATTTGTTTTGTCAGCAGAGCATAAAATCTGCCATGTAATCACACGCAGAATTACAACAAGCCCTGGATGCAACATGACAGTTCATCGTCTGTGCTGCTGTGTCATCGGGGGAAAAGCCTGGAACGAGGTGACAGTGTGCAGGCTGAGCATAGCTGTCTTTTGGGAGGGGAACACAAACAAGAAACAACAAAACTACTTATAAATAATTTAAGTCAGTCTTCGCCAGTTACACCGGTGTGGTGGGGGTTTAGTGGGTTTGACTTTGGGTCAGGAAGTGAAGCATCTCCTTCTCTTTGGATTTGCAGAGAAGGGAGATGCCGATGGCCACTTATTCATTTGCGCGAGCGTCGTTCATTTTACACCGTTTAAAATTCACCTCGCGTGAGTATCTGCTGTGTCAAAGCAAAGAAAATGGTGGACCGCGAAGGTTCCCTGTGGTTCAGCGATGTTTTGTCGGGTCCCGCTCTGTGGTCGGACACCGCCGCTGTAGTAGAAACTTCCGGAAGCCTCAGTCGCAGGGGCGCGAGTTTTCGCGACTCGAGTGGCGGCCGTTTTCGCGAGCGCGGGGCGTAATCGTTCGGCCCGGAAGGGGAGGGCATCCGCGCCGGTGTGTTGGCGGAGTCGGCAGAGTCGGCGGAGTTGGCGGCTGATGGTTTGTGTTCGCGGCTGGAGCGATCAGCGGGCGGGTAATCAGGGGTGATTGCCGGAGTTGGCGGTTTGATGAGGGGGCCGTGCGCGGCGGTGCCGACGCGGTCGTTACGGCTGATTTCAGAGCAGGTTTTTTAGGCTCGAGAGCCTCGGATGATTTTGTGAAAAAGAGAAACGGAAGCTGGGAACGCAAGGGGCTTGTAGGAGCCTCTAGCCCCGCCCCCCTCGCCCCACGCCCTCTGCTTGCCCCCCCTCGCCCGCCCGCTCACTCCACCCCCTCTGCTTGCCCCCCCGCCCACCCACCCCTCCCCCACCCTCCGCCCCCCTCGCCCCCACCCCTCTGCTTACCACCCCTCGCCCAACCCCTCGGCGCCCACCACTCCCACCCCGCCCACCCCACCCCCTCCCCCACCCCCCCCCCCCGCCAAACCCCTCGGCCAGCCCCCTCACCACGCCCCCTCGACCCACCCCTCGGCACAGCGTGGAAGGGTAGATTTTCTTGAAGGGGAACCTTGAGGTAGGAGACTGCGTTTCCCATCTCTCCCATCACTCTCCCCGACCCTTCTACTGTCGCCCCGGCGACGGAGGCTGCAGGAGTGCCTTCTGGGGGGCTGAGCGGTTCGAAGATTGGCGGGAGGTGGACGAGTGACAGAGAGTTGAAAGGAAAGAAAAGAAATGGTGGAGAGTTCACGGGGAGAGACAGAGGATGGAGAAATATAGTTTGGAGAGGACGGATACTGACTGTACAAAAAAAAGGGACTGGTTTTGTGTTTCTGAACCCACACCCTGAACCGGCCAGAAGAGGATGGGATCCCTGAGCCTTGGTCCATCTAAGGGTTCTTCCTGCACGTCTGTCAGGGAGTTTTTCCTTGACTGTTGCCTCTGGCTTGCCCTGGGGTGGGGGGGTGGGGAGGGGGGGTTTAGGCCGGGGCAAACAATGAAACACATGGTGACACATCCTTTGTTAAATGTGCTATACTGTATAAATAACATCTGACTGATTGAGATAGAGTTGAAAGAAAAAGAAAAGAAAGACTGGTTGTGGTTCAGAGGAGAGAGAAATGTTTGTATGGTCGGGAGGAGGCAGATTGTATGGTTCACCAGAGAGAGAGAGAGAGAGAGAGAGAGGGCGGGGGGATGATATGGTTGGGAGGAGAGAGAGATAGCTTGCGGCTCAGTTTTCCATATGCATGAGGCTTGGACTGGGGCGACATCTCTTCCTCCCCCCCTGGAATGACAAAAACCCAAAGACCCCCCCCCTCCCCCCAACCCCCATCCCCGACATCCCAGCCCTGCTCTGCGGGACACCAAATGAAATCCCTCAGATACCGTCTGGGCTATTTCTCCATAGAAAGCCTTTGCTTTTAAAAAAAAAAAAAAGATATATATATAAATATATATATATATATAATGACTTGACTGTGCTATTTCTGTGGTGATTTAGGTTGACTGTAGCGTGCTGCTAAGAAGCACCTTGAGAATTTGATATGCTCTTATATTTTCCCTTGTACGTATATATTTATTTATTTTGTCTTTCTTGCAGAGTTGGGCTCCATCGATATACAGCACTGCAGGGGGGCGGGGAAATTGACTGGGGGAGCGTGCGGGAGAGAGTGAGAGAGTGCAGAACAGATTTGCAATATTGTGGCTTTTGCTGGAGGCTCCTCAGGGTGGAGATGTTCTGCTCCAGTGACACCATCAAGCGCCCTGAGTGTGAAGGAGCACACAGCTTCCCCAGCCCCCCAGCCCCTACACCCCACCCCCCCCCCCCAGCCCCTATACTCCTCCCCAAACCCCCTCAGTCCCCACAACCCCCCAAACCCCCCCAGCCCTCACACCCCCCCATTCCCCACACGCCCCCAGCCCCCAGTCCCCAAACCCCCCAGTCCCACACACCACCCCCAACCCCCCCAGTCCACCCCCACCCCCCAGCCCCTATACTCCCCCCAAACCCACCCAGTCCCCACACTCCCAAACCCCCCAGTCCCCACGCCCCTCAGCCCCTACACTCCCCCACACTCCCCCAACCCCCCACCCCCACACAAACCCCCCAGTCCCCACACCCCCCACCCCCCAGCCCCCCAAACCCCTACAGTCTCCACACTCCCCCAGCCCCTACACTCGCCCAAACAACCCCAGTCCCACACCCCCAAACCCCCAGCCCCCACTCTCCCCATAACCCCCCTACCCCTACACCCCCAAACCTTCCCAGTCCCCACACCCCCAGCCCCTACACCCCCCAAAATCCCCCCAGCACCACCCTCCCCACAAACCCCCTACTCCTGTAACCAAACACTAACTGTAACCCTGCTCTCACTGTAACCTACACTCACTATAACTCTACATTCACTGTAAACCTACACTAACTGTAGCTCTACACTCACTGTAAACCTACACTAACTGTAACCTACACTCAGTGTAACCCAACACTAACTGTAACTCTGCACTAAGTGTAACTCTATATTTGCTGTAACTCTACACTAACTGTAACTCTACCCTACCTGTAGCTCTACACTCACTGTAACTGCATTCACTGTAGCTCTACACTAACTGCAACTCTACATTCACTGTAACCAAGTAACTTTACACGAACTGTAGCTCTACACCCACTGTAACCAAGTACTAACTGTAACTTTACACAAACTGTAGCTCTACACTAACGTTCGCTCTACTCTGCGTTCACCGCGCTGCAGTATTAATCTCCTCCAGTGGCTGCTGCTGTGATGTCAGGTCGGGTGGCGGGTCTCGGTGTTCAGGTGAAGATGTCGGCGCGTTGAAGATTCATACCCCGAGGAAGAGGAATATTTTACACACGCAAGGTGAGAAGTGGCAGGAAGGGCAGGTGCTGAAACTCTTTTCCTCTGACCCAGCACTCAACACAGGTGTTTCTATGGCTTATTTTTTTTTGGCTTGACAGCATGAACACCCCCCCTCCCCTCCCCCCCCCTCCCCAACTGAAGTCTGTGCTGGAGTTGGTGTTTTTGAAGGTGTGGATTGCAAACCGTAATACACTTGCGTAATGCGGACGGTGTTTTAATTGGAAATGTGTTTGCCACGCCCCTGTTTTCTTCTCCATATTTCATGTTGTTGGCTATAGCTGAATAATTTTTAGGACATATGCAGTTTATTTCAATAGACACATGTATGTATAATATGGAATAGGGAATGCATCTTTGTATAATTTTATTTATTAATATTCATAGTTTGATTACCCCCTAAGTAACATTTGCAATTTTATCACTTCTGTCACAACGAGCAAAATTTTTGTCTCGATTTCACCTGCTTTCAACCACATTCATCTCCAGCTATGTCCCTTCCCCAAAAGGAAAAAAGAAAGAAAGAAAGAAACCTGCATTTTGAAACCCCCCTTTTGTAATTGAAATGCAAACTACATCAGTGGTCGGGGCTGCGCGGATTTTGCAATAGTCCCTAGCCAAACAGATAAGGGCCTTAGCTATTGGTGTGGCTATCAGCCTGGTCATGTGTGTAATTGGCTTACCCCCGTCACAGGACCTGAGACGCTCCAGTGTAAACAGGGCCGAGCGGCAGCTAACAGGAAGTGCCTTTTCCGTTCCGACAACGGCTGTTTAATCTTCGTAAGAAAGTTTAGTCCAGCCGTGGGGGGGAGGCGGAGTGAAAGTGGAAAAGAGAGAAAGAGAGACTGAGGGAGACCGGGAGAGAGAGAGAGAGAGAGAGAGAAAGAACGGAGAGAGAGATAGAGAGGGGAAAAGAAAGAGGGAGATGTGCAAACAACACTGGCTCGAGACAAGGCTGCTCTATCGTTGAAATGTGAGAACTACAATTACCGAACTTTCTTTATCAAATTCAAAGTAGCATACCCAGATTTTCCTGACATTGGCTGAAAGTCTTTTAATCAAATTTTCCGCGGAGAAGAAAGCTGCAGTATGCATTCGGCAGCACAATATTGTATCCACCTGCTACAGCTGGCCAGACCAAACTCCTTTTTAAAGTTAATGACAAATATTAATATTCAGAAATTGTTTCGCTTTATTTTTTTTGTTTGATTGTTATTTTTTTTATTATTAACCGTTTGAGTTACTGATATATAACAGGCACATTTTAACAATGTGTATTCCAGAACAAAAAAGCTTTTAAAGTGAGATGAAAAGATAGCTCAGAGAGAGAGAGAGGGAGGGAAGGAGGGAGGGAGGAAGAGAGGGAGGAAGGAGGGACTGATAGAGAGCCCGTAGATCAGACGGGCCAGCCCCCAGAGACAGCCTGAGTCATTAATGGCATCGATTGGCTTCAAGGCCACAGTGGGGGGGCGGGGGTCCTGCTGACGGGACGTCCCATCGTGACCTTGACCTTGAGAAAATGCCGCCAGGGTTACCGGGGTCGCTGGGCCCCTGACCCCACGCCCCAGGCCTCGACCTCCGACCTCTGACTTTTCCCCCCTAATGGATTTGGTGGCATGGTGAAGGGGGGGTTAGAGAGGATGAACCTGGATTGGGGGATGGGGGCGGGCTGGAAAGGTGGCACAGGACAAGTCATCAAACGAGAATTGACTCATGGCCCCCCCCGCCCCCCCCAACCCCAACCCCAGCCCTGGAGAGCTGGAAATGCGGATTAAAGTGTGTCAATAACGCTTCTCAGGAACGAGTCCTCCCAAGAACGACAGTCGCCGGGGACGCCCCTAACATTTATACAGCGGCGAGAGAGAGAGAGAGAGAGAGAGAGAGAGCGAGCGAGAGAGAGAGAGAGAGAGAGAGCGAGAGGGAGAGGGAGAGGGAGAGAGAGAGAGAGCGAGAGGTAGAGGAGCAGAGGAAGAGGGAGAGGAAGAGAGACAGAGAGGGAGAGGGAGAGAGGCAGAGGGAGAGAGAGAGAGAGAGCGAGCGAGGCGTCGTGTTCCGCCTGGTGCCGGAGAGGGATCTGCCATCCGTGGCGGCTAACTGCTCGGGCGCATCGATCGGGTTGTTAAATTGCACCCGACCCGCGTGGTGCTGGAGTTCGGGGCGTGGGGGGGTAGGGGGGGCGTGGGGGGCGTGGGGGGGGGGCGAAAGGTGCGGCACGCCACTCCAGCGCTGCTCTAATGGTAATTGCTTTCGATCCCCGGCTCTAAGGACGGGTGATTTACGGGGTTATGCCCCCCCCCCCCCACCGCCCCCACCGCCAAAAAGGCCGCCGCAAAATATTTAGGGAAGAAAAACGAGCCGCGATTTTTCACGGGGACGGGCAGAGGGTGGAGGGAAAGCTCGGGTGGGGGTGTGTCTGCGTGTATGTATGTGTGTGGGGGGTGGTCATTAATACAGATAGTTGTTGGACGTCATGGCTGATCATTTTTTAAGGAGCGGTTGGCTTGGCTCTGTGGCACTGCTGGGTCCTCTGCAGCTCAGGGGGAGATGAGGAACAGAGCCCTCAATAGGAGACTTTTCTAATGGATGACTGGTTGCAAAGCTTTTCCTTTACGAACAGCCACAAGTCATCCATCCCCCACAACACATCACTGAAGAGTGTGTAATCATCCATCCCCCACAACACACCACTGAAGTGTACTGTATAATCGTTCATCCTTGCAACAAATCATTTAGGAGTGTGTACAGGGCAGATTGAAGTCCTAATGCATGCGTATGATTGGGTCTCCTCCGCCCCTGCTCTGCGTGTGCGTGGCTTGTGGCTGTGGCGTGAAAAGAAGCAGCTGGCTGACATCGTTTGAGTTTAGGAGGAGAACCGTGTGTTGCCTTAACTCTCCCAAGGCGGCATATCCACTTATGTAACGTACAATCTACTTTTGGGTGGGATTAGAGATTTCAAATTTAAAACACAAACAAGACCAGGTCAAAACCTAGTATATGGCTGGAATTAACATGCTTCATCTGGCCGACCAGTGGTGTAACTTCACAACTCGGCCGACCAATGGTGTAACTTCATCACTCAATGACTCAGTCACAGACATTCGTGTTTGTAGGGCTGGCCCCGCTGTTGCGGTCCAGCCAAATATAAAAGCAGGGAGCTCTGAAGCTCTGTTGCTCTCGGGGCAGAGCGGGTCCCTCTGCTCCCGACTGCTAACGAGGAGAAAGTAAGAGCAGGTCTTAATGGGGGCCCAGAGACGAGGGAGATCGTCTTCATGATCATCTTCATCACATCTTCCGATCAAGTTTCAGTCGTCTTCATCACATTTTCTAGCTCAGATTTGAATGGATTAGTGCATGCTCATTTTTGCGGAGCTAGAATTTCAGTAAACGACTGTATATTGCCTAAGCAAATTCATTTCACAGGAATCTCTCATTACTCTAACTTACTCTACATCCCCCTTCCCTCTCTCTTTTATAACTCTCTCTAATTCACTCTTTCTTTTTCTCCCTCCACCCCCTCTCTCTCTCTCTCTCTGGCCATTTCGCTTGTGGGAGGGTGTAGTTTAGTCATTTCTCTCTCAGCCCACTCTAACATGCCAATGCTAACCACGTTTAAACCTCCACAAAAAAAAAAGAATAAACCTCCTGGGCCATCAATTGCTGGTGCCTTGTTGGCCCTCTCAATAGCCCAAACGCACATTCCAATTAATGCTACAGCGCTAACTTGGTCTGGCTAATGGTAAATGGACTGCATTTATATAGCGCTTTCATCCAAAGCGCTTTACAATTGATGCCTCTCATTCACCAGAGCAGTTAGGGGTTAGGTGTCTTGCTCAGGGACACTTCGACACTCCCAGTGCGGGGATCGAACCGGCAACCGTCCGATTGCCAGACAACCACTCTTACCTCCTGAGCTATGTTGCCCCTGAGCTATGGTCTCACCGAGAACATACCCCAAACGCACATTCCGATTAATGCTACAGCGCTAACTTGGTCTCACCGAGAACACACCCCAAACGCACATTCCAATTAATGCTACAGCGCTAACTTGGTCTCACTAAGAACACACCCCAAACGCACATTCCAATTAATGGACAGCGCTAACTTGGTCTCACCAAGAACACACCCCAAACGCACATTCCAATTAATGCTACAGCGCTAACTTGGTCTCACCAAGAACACACCCCAAACGCACATTCCAATTAATGCCACAGCGCTAACTTGGTCTCACTGAGAACACACCCCAAACACACAATCCAGTTAATGCCACAGCGCTAACTTGGTCTCAGCAAGAACACACCCCAAACGCACATTCCAATTAACGCTACAGCGCTAACTTGGTCTCACCAAGAACACACCCCAAACACACATTCCAATTAATGCTACAGCGCTAACTTGGTCTCACTAAGAACACACCCCAAACGCACATTCCAATTGATGCTACAGCGCTAACTTGGTCTCAGCAAGAACACACCCCAAACGCACAATCCAATTAATGCTACAGCGCTAACTTGGTCTCACTGAGAACGTACCCCAAACGCACATTCCAATTAATGCCACAGCGCTAACTTGGTCTCACCGAGAACGTACCCCAAACGCACATTCCAATTAATGCTACAGCGCTAACTTGGTCTCACCGAGAACACACCCCAAACGCACAATCCAATTAATGCTACAGCGCTAACTTGGTCTCACCGAGAACGTACCCCAAACGCACATTCCAATTAATGCTACAGCGCTAACTTGGTCTCACTGAGAACGTACCCCAAACGCACATTCCAATTAATGCCACAGCGCTAACTTGGTCTCACCGAGAACACACCCCAAACGCACATTCCAATTAATGCCACAGCGCTAACTTAGGCTACAATCACACCCGACGAGCTTTAGCAGCTGGGGGCGCCTTTTTTCTCATTATTTCCAACGAGTTCGAGGCGTTTTTTTTACGCTGCTTTTCCTTACCAGGCACCTCAGGGTTTATCTGCCCCGGGCACATTCGCTGTTTTTTTAGGGGCGCATGGAGATGAAAATGGTCCTGTTTGGAGCACTCCAAAAAACAAAAAAGGCTGTCTACGTCACTATCATTTTTTCTTCTGCTGTCTAATTGCATGAAAATAGAGGCGGGCTTTTATTTTTGCCATAAGGTTTCGCTGTAAACAGAGACGACGGACCAGAAATAGTTGTTGTTGCCATTTCTTATACTATTTCACGAAAGTTGTGTTGTTTTTTTCAACTCCCTTTGTCACTCACCCTTCGAAAGACCAAGAGCAAGTGCTCTCCGCTTATCCATCGTTTTGAAAAAAAAACAAATAACAAACCAGACTTTCTGGTGAAATTAGTTAGCTGATGCCGTTAACGATGTTAACGACGTCAGCCACGTGATCAACGGGAGCGGGGTGTGGTTGCCTAGCAACAGCGTAAAAGATGCCTCTAGCTCTTTTTTACAGGGTAGGCTTCATGAGATCAAGACAGGCAGACAGGTAGTGTGACTTGCCTGTGTTTTCAAGCCTATAAAAACTTGTCCGGTATGATCGCGGCCTTGGCCTCACCAAGACCACGCCCCAAACATGCATTCCACGCTATAACGCTCATGTAGTCTCAACAAGACCATTTGTACTCTCTCTCTATCTCTCTCTCTCTCTCTCAGGTCCTCCAAAATCATTTTTGTTTTGCCGTGAGACAAAGAATAAGAAGAAAAAAGAAAACAAGTGTAATACTATTAGAAGCGATTTTTCCCCTTCATGTTGTAGGACTTCAGTTAATCCGATTTAAAACTCACATTTAAACACAGCTCCTTGTCTTTGAGAGAGTTGTGATTGACGAGGTCTGTTTTTGTGGTGCGTTCTGTGTTTGGGGGTGTCGGGGGGGGGGGAGGGAGTTTTTTTACGAGATTGACAGAGAGCATAGCGGGGATCTTGGAGAGCATTAAATCACTTAACTGAACAAACTGTCCAAAGCCACTTCTAGACAAACCTTACAGATAATTAAAGATTTATGCAGTGATGTAGTTAATGCATTACGCACGTTTCATTGAAACCAGAGAAGCACCTATTCTGTTCACATAAGTCTTTCTTTCTTGTTGCCTTCTAAGACCAGTGGACAATTCACCGTCTTTGTGTATATTTTCACTTTATTCAGATGGGGAAAAACATGAATAAACATTGTCCCATTTTTTTACCATTTTTACCATTCCCCTCTGGTTCCTTAATTTGGTTGAAGTGAAATGATCGTTTGAAATATAAATGTACACGAAAACATCTGTTGAATTTACAAAATAGAATTTTTATTCAGTTTTCTTTCTCTCTCTCTGTTGTAGTACGTTGGAATGGCCGATCGTATCTGTAGCTGTCTATCATCCCTTCAGCATCCTCCAGGGGCGGTGCTTCCCCCTCTGAAGCACATAGTCCCGCCCCTCCCCTCTGAAACACATAGTCCCGCCCCTCCCCTCTAAAGCATAAGCCCCGCCCCTCCCCTCTAAGGCGCACGGTCCTTCAGCTTCAACCAAACAGATTGAGAACATAAAAAAAACATCAGCCAATCAGAATTTTGGGATGACATCGCTCAGAAGGTTCACAGGGACAGCCCAGAGGCTGAGTCATCTCCTATTTATAAATCCATTAATTAAATTTATTGATTTATTTACTTAGATTTGTTAATAAATTATTTACATCCAAATGTAAAATTCAAGTCTTCAATGCCAAAAAGTGTAGTTTCTCTTCTTTTCTGAGTAGTTCAACAACAACAACAACAACAACAACAAAAAAACAGCTATTACTAGCCCTCACGCTTGATTTGTATCTTACCAGACCGGCATCTCAAAACACACTGTGCACCAGGCTCTTTTTCCCCTTTTTTTAAGGTAATTATATGTTGAGCATCTAGCATTTTATTGTCTGATTTTAGCCAAGAAGATGTTTGTGGGTGATAGATTCCTGGATAAGAAAACACTTCTTGTCCTGCGTGGAATGGCTGTGCTTCAGCCGCAACCGACTTCGGGCTTCAAATTGGCTCTTAAACCTGACGTGAGCACTTGCTCTTCGCCGACAGCGAGACGATGCCAGAAAATGAATATTCAATAATAAAAAAAACCCAGGTCAGAGTTCATCACTCAGAAATCATACTGGAATGACTACATTTGAGCGATAATCACAGCTTCACACTTTGGTAATACCACTTGTGCAGGTTGTCTATTTCCAGAGGGTTTTCCCAAGGTTCAGTATGCGCTATATGTGTCAAATCATTTCACACCTATTAATCTCAGGTCAGAGTGGGGTTTTTTTTTATTAAATTGCTTTGTCGTTTTTTGAAAAATAAAAGTTGGCATGACTTCAAAATTAGCTGAAGTCAAAGCTAGGCTCTACCTATGCCTAAAGCAATATTTTTGTATTTGTATAATGTAACAGTACAATGACTATTCCTCAATAGGAAGTCATTTAAAATTTTTTTCCCAAAGCCTTCATTGTCTCTGTCTGTGTACTTTCAGATGATTGGCAGATGTCTGGACGCTTCTTCAATGACTGTTTCTTACTTTTCATTTCGTTTGGAGGTGATTTTCTCCGTCTCAAGAAGGCTGACTTTCTGGAAGGTTTAATTATATTTGCTAAGAAAACGTTTAAGAAACAAAAAAACAAAAGTGATGCTCCAGATTTTTGAAATCCTTGCGGTTTCCTACAAAATAAAAGGGAGTTTGTGTTAACGGGGGCTAAAATCCTTCCCCTGATTCTCTCGTTAAGCTCTGTTCAAGGCCGAATATAAAAGATGACAACTTAGTAGCAAGTGTAAACATGAGGGATTTACTTGGCGGGAGAGGCAAGTGCATTAGCAAGAGGTCCAAAGGGCAAGGAGATGCACTGAAATATTTATGGAGGTTTGATTCATATCTCTCCCTCCGGATCGGCTATCGAAAACATGCAATCTGTGGACCGCCTGAAGCTAAGCCAGCGAGGAGGTCAGGCCCAAACAACTCTGAGGAGGAGGAGGAGAAGAAGGAGGGAGGGAGGAAAGGGAGAGATAAAAATATATTCTGCACCTGGAAGCCGGTTTCGGGCTTTGGAGAATTATAGATTTTTTTGTATTTCTTTTTATTTCTTTTTTTTTTAATTTATTTTTTTATTTCTTTTTTTTTTTTGCATTGCTGTGGACTGAGTCCGTTCTTCGTATTTCTCATATGTGTACGATATCAAATCTGGCAGGTGCTTGTATACACAACAAACTCAATTTTCTCTTCCTGTTCTGACATCTTTTGTGGCAGAGTCGCAGGCTGACTTCAAAGATTTTGTGTTTTTTATTTATTTATTTATTTTTTTTTTTTCATAGCAGGGCAGCAGGTTTTATTCTGTCCGGTCAGGTTTTAGATGCTGAATCGCCTGGAGTTCTTTTCATTTCCAGTGTAATTTTGCTTACATTAATTACCTCCTTTCCTGTATGGGTTTTTAGTTATGGTATATGCAAGCATGTGTCCTCTTTTGCAGTAAAGGTCATAACCTCACAGTAAGGAAACATGATTTGCATGACACATGAACCCAGTCATTTAAATACCTGGGTAATCATGCATGCGCTATAAATTAGAAAAAATAAAATAATAATAAATAAAATGAGCAGATAATATTGACACCTTTTTGGAAAAGAAAAGGCTACTTGCATTTTTTCCACTTTTTCTCGGAGAAATTTATAATCAACGTAGTTAATTGGAATAATTTGTTAAATGTCTTTTGGTAAATTACTTTGTCACACACACACACACACACACACACATTTTGGTATAAAACAATCATGATGTTTATCAGTGTTTTTGAAATAGATCTTTAATTTTGGTCCTTGCTGATTTTCACAATCATTCTGAAGAAGAATGGAAACAGCGGGGTATTTTTGATTTTTAATGCGACAGAAAAGATTTGCTGGTGAAGGAGAAAAAGGCCTGAATATATTTGCGCTTCTTTTCCCCCCGATCTGCTGTTTCTGAGTCGGGTCAGCGATGCGTGACGGGATTCAAGGTGACTTTGCTAATACCAGACTACCTGTGAGGAATTTTAAATCCATCATCTACACTGTACATTAAAGAGAAGGCCTCATTCATCTTTTACTTTCCTATCGCACTTTGGTGTATTGGTGTATTGCAGAGTACATACAATCTATACCGATGACACACTGGTCTGTATGAAATTAACAAGTGTTGGCTTAAAATTAAATGAACAGTAATGATTATTGCTCTCAGACAGTTTGATAAATTCGTTTTTGCAATTTCTGAAAATCTGCAGTTAAATTTGATTCAATTCAAGTTGAATTGTATGATACTCTTTACTGAGACTCCATCACAAAGATGCTTTTCATTGAAGCTCTTTGAATTTAATAAGGATAAATGTTCATTGAATCTGGCCCAGTGTTATATACAGTAGGTATAATATTCAGGAAAATTGTATGTGTGGTTTTGTGTAATCATTTATGTTTGAACCAAGTATATTGCTTAATGATGCTGTATTCCAATAAAAATATAAAGTACAGTTAATCTGGAAAACAATGTAACACAATCAACGATGAAATGATTGCTTCTAGAAGGGCCAAAACCAAACAGCTAAAAAATCTTAAGCTAGTTATTTTTTATTTTCTGAGAAGGAAAAAAGAAACAAAAACTAGTTTTTGAGATGCTAGCAGCCAGCGTGTTACTTAGCAGATCAGGTAAATAAGGTCTCGTTACGTTGATGAGAATCGTTAAGAAAAGTGCACGCAGAAATCATTGCAAATCAGGTGCAAACAATGTTATTCGGTTATACCGGTAAACAAAAGGGGTAGAAAAATCTATATAAACATAATGAACTGCACTCTTCTGCTACAGAGTAAACGTTGACACAGTTAGTAAATCCAGTTTGATAAATTCTGTGTACGCTGGCTCAGTGCAGAAGGCCCGAGAGTGTGCCGTCAGGCTAAAGCAAAGTTTACATCATTGTGAAAGAATGCAGGTGCGCTTGCTTGTGTTAGCCTCACGCTTGAGTCAGATGCATATCTGAGGGACCTTTAACTCTCTTGACATTCTGAAAAAATAAAATATAGTTAGTCTGCAATCTCTGTATAATAGTCTGTGATCTGCAAGAATTTGTTACTGGTGTCTGAAGGGTTAATGTTACAAACACAAATTATGCCCAGGTCTGGTTAGCATATGTGTGTTCTGTAACACTTTTTGAAAATAGGTGTGAGCAAAAGAGTATGTGTGATGTGTGTGTATATAAACATATATGCTGTGTGTCTGTGTGTGTGAGAGAGCATGTAAATGAAGCATATGCACGAGGAAGTGTTTGTGTGTGTGTGTGTGTGTCTCGACGTATCCGTGTGCCAAAGTTACATTTCTCATTTTCACATTTTAAAACATTTCTCATTTTCACATTTTTATATGAGAGGCTTTTTTGATATTTTGAAGCTTGTGGTTCAACACAGTGCATGAGGGCCATACCCTAGCTGAATATGCATTTTATGAGATGATGTGTAAGAATCAATGACTAACAACACATTTATATGGCAATGTACTTGTGCTTTGTGGAGACGGTGAACATTTTCAAAAGGGAGATTTGGTGGACGATACACCCTTAATCCTGTTAATCGCAGTCCAGCCTAGAAATGTCAAAACATGCATTTTAAGAATGCCGTGACTCGATCAAAGACCCAGATCAGAAATAAATTCATATCTGCTGATGTTCACATGAGACTGATGGCAGCAGAACAAAGGTAACCAAGTTCAATTGCTCGTTTGCCTTTGGAGATCCAGTCTGAGTGATAACTGGATTATAGAGAAAGTGAACATTCTCTTATTGCAGTGGTAAATAATAATATGCGGGTGGTATAGATTTAAGGAACGATGGTGGCCCCCATGAAAGTGCCAGTCACTTTTATGTTCCTTTATCTCACTATTTGTCAAACTCTCTTAAGAATCAGAACTCAGTTGAAATAGTTTTTCCAAATTGCATTTAAGGACCCCCCTCCACTCAAAAATATGTTTTTTTTTTTTTAATGGCTGGAAACTCCTCTTAGAAGAATGACTTTCACTATGCAGATTGATTTTTGTAAAGAACTTGTCACTAGAGCGCCTTCTTTCACTTTAGACAGAGAGCTTCTCCATAGCTTAAATCTGAGTTGGAAAAATCTGTGATGTCACAAATACGTCAAACCTGTCAAGGTCCACTATGCAAATATATAAACCTTAGTGTCTTATCTGTCTCTAGCTGGTTAAGCTCTCTAAGTCTATGCTTCTGTGCATATATGTAAGGAGCTCAATTTTTTAAATAATATGTGAAATAAAAAACGTATTCTTAAAACTCAAATTAAAAATAATCTTTACATGTCAAATGAGTCTTTTTATTGAATATTGTCTGCAAGAGTAATGCAAATGTATTCCATTCTCGCTTGTGTAGCCTGTGTGGCAATATCCAATTTAAGGTAGCTGTGATGCTAATTGGACTGAAACTTGTCTCACAGAAGATAAAATCATAATTTATTTTAGTGTGTCTTCCTGTGTGCACAAAAAAGACTCAGGCAGTTTGTCTACATTTATGTGAGTTGTTTTGAATAAAGAAAATTTTTATCAAACTTTATCAAATTGAAGGCCCAAACCAGAGTACAGGTGCATCTTGGGTAAAGGGAAAAAAACATTACTGTGTAAAGTAAAGCACCAGAATCTTATTTTAAAACTGCTTCATTACTGCTAAGGCCAGGCTCCATTTAAGATTTATAGTGTTGTCTACACCTGGCCTTGATGCAACGCTGTCTTTCCCACTATCCTCTGCTTTAACCAAGCAGTAGACTATCTCCACGCTCAACTATTTCTGCTGCAGTAACGGCTAGCTTTCCTGCTGCATGCAACGATAGACTCCGTTAAGCTGCTGCAGGGACGAGCATTTCCATTTGCCTTTGAGGCTAATGAAATGCTATTAAATATTTTGATAAGACGCAGTGTAATTAGATGTTGGATGGGCGTTGTGGCACTGAGATGCTGCGCACTTGTTGCCATTGACTAGGCATGAATAGGAAGCCACCACTGAATGACTGACACAGAAAAATATGACTGCAGAGATGGGGTACTGCTGCACATCTGTTTGACGGTAAACGAACTCTGAAGCAGGCTTGAACTAATTTCGTCTCCTCTCAAGAGTCGTCCCCCCCACCGCCCATATCCACAGCTGGTAAGCGCCTTCTTTCCAAACCTACCCACAATGCACCCCAGCACACTTTATCGCACATTTACTGCACATTTATGGCGGCTCTCATGCACGTGGCGTCTCAGTCTGGGGGAGTGGGGGACCCCGACCTGCTAATTCTGGTCGGAGCGAGAAGCCGCTGATCGCTGGTCTTGCCGAATAGAAGGGCGGCGCTGCCTCGTTAAGCCCTTTGAACATCTCCGAGCGCAGTAAAAAAAAAAGGCAAAAAAATAAACTTCTCCCGCAGTCCCGCTGTAGGTATTCCCAACTGCACGCTCGCTACACCGCGTTTCGCAGCCGGAGAAGGCAGGAGCGCGCGCACACCCACATCACGTCTCGTCTCAGTACATAAAAACACAAAATGTTGTCAGTGGAAGAATCACCGCAGCACTATTACTGGCTTGTACACGTCAGAATTCTTTGGGGGGGGGGGGGGGGGGGATATGAATGGCTGCGCAGTGATGCTGATCTTGTTGCAAGCTCAGAATCCATTTTCTATCCTCGATGCGTTTTTAGCGCATTGATCGCCTTTACGCATTATGTGGTGTTTGCCGTCATAAACGGCAATGATGACAAAAAGCCGTTAATGCGGGTGCGTGTTTTGTGACAAGAGCTCGACTGATTGTCTGATAGCTGAAAGTATGACACACACGTTATTGATTGCAGACGCTAGATCATCAGCTATTTATATATTCTGTTTCAGGAGCAAAATTAATTCAGCAGAATCAGGGCTGGTTCAGTCATTGGCATCTATTCTATTTCAGCAGTGACAAAAAACCTTTTCATAGATTTCATATAATTCACATTCTTTTCTTCCAAATGTCACTCCAATGTGACATTGGGAAGAAAAGAAAAAGATACAAAAACAAAAAAACCAAAACAAAACAAAAAAAAAAAAACGTCTGGAATTTACAAAGTTTGGAGTTTGCTGAACTCGTGGGTTGTACCATTTGAACATATGTTTGAGTCACTTTTTTCCTGCACTGCAGATGTTCATGAAGCTGAGTGTACTTATTACTGGAGATTTACAGGGTGCCATGATTATCTAGTTTCAAGCGCACCTGTCTTACAAAAACATACATATTTTTTGTTTTGTTTTGGACAAGTGTTGTAGAGGCCATGGCGTAACACGCAGGCAATTCCCGTGCTTAATTACATTACATTTATTTACATTTTATTTACCGGAAACAATTACCGGATAAAGGCGTAACCACGAAGAAAAGGGGAGGAGTGGAGGCGGAGAGGAACGCCTTTTTTAATGGCGGCATTTTGAAAGCCGGCGTTTTGGTGTGGGATTGGTTTGTTTTGGCTTTGATTCGAGACTTAGTTTCGGTTTGTTATTATAGGAAAAATGAAGGACGCTCCATTGTTTTAGTAAACGCTTGCAGTTTATGATGAAGATAAAGTCTAGGATGGTTCTGAAATACGTCTGGTTGCCATACAAAAGCAGTGAATAGGTGGTTCTCCACTTTAATTTCCGTTTATTTTTTGGTTGTTTCTCCTTTTTGTTTTCCACCCGTTTTATTTGTACCCACAACTGCGCGTGTTTTGTACTAATGTTGTGCGCACATACCTTCACTATTAAATCAACGAACTGCTCCATTATTAAACGGAGACTAAATGGATGTTGCCAGGCCCCTGAAAACGCCCAGAATACCGGACTGGAGAGGCGCTTTCTACACCGGAGGTGAGTGCACCTGCTTCCCCGTTTGAGATTGTGCGAGTTTTTCGGCCCTGGTTGTCTTCATTTTATGGTACACACTTTCCAAAGACATATTTGTTAGGCTATTTTGGTAAGAGAATATCACAACACATCTTTGGGTCTTTAGGGAGGGCCGTATCACTAGCTAATTGAGGCTGACAGTTTCAAACTTCTGCTTTGGCCCATTCCTTTCCAGCAAGGCACTTTCAGATTCACACTGAGCGGTATACACAGATTTCTCTTTGTCCCGGCATATGTCTTATCCCCTCCACCATTGTGCTACTATAATAATAATAATAATAATAATAATAATAATAATAATAATGGCATTTATGCTATTTTCAAATATGACATTACCTTACAATAAAGGGGGAAACTCATATTGACCTTTTGCAGTGGGAAACGCCCATTTGCCTGGGTGATGCACAGCAGCCATTTAACACTGTGACCTGGACCACACACACCAGCTGAGGTGGAGACGGGGATTGTTCAGACATTTCAATTGAGGAATAATTGGATGTCCTAGGCTTGGAGCTTGGATATGGTAATATGGAATCCTTTTATTTTTGTGTCATGGGATCGCTAATGATGATAGTGAGCGAGGATGTAGAAGGTAAAACACAAATGACTAATATCCTGTATGTTCTCCCAAGCTTTCAGCCGTTGAATTACCTGTACATGCATGATATGTAGGGACTTCTAAAGACCCAGTGTCCTGATTTGTTTTGCACAGTTTTACAAAATGGCAGAACAGTGCTTCATTTCTAAATTTGTTAAATGTTAAATAACCATAAATGAATGTTTAAAGGAAAACGATGTTAACTATCGAAATGAACTATTTTCTTTTTCCATGTTCACTTGATGCATTCTGTACGGCCACATTTAGGAATGTCTTGCAGTTCTATATGTGCTTGTGAAAATGCATAATTCATAGCATAATGAGTGTCCAGTTCTCATTTCATGGTCATGGTTTTATTATTTTTTTTTGTTGTTGTTGTGACGACCTTGACCTGGTGGCTCAAAAATATATGAAAACTGTGGTATGTGGTAGTTTTGGTGAGTTTGGGATGGGGAGTGGAGTGGGGGTGTTGGGGTGAAATTACCTGTGGGACCTGACCTCCTCCTCTGCAGCTCATTTAGCGGATGTATTTTGTTGGCGGAAACACCGGGGCGTGGCCTCACCCTTCCCATGGTTCCCTAGGGCCCCTCTGCAGTCTGAGCCTGGTCTGCCTTGGCTTAAAAAAAAAAAAAATCTGCAAATGGAATTATGGCGAGCGGTTCAATAATTCAGATTAGTGCTCATGTTTATTAATGCTCTACATCTGTGCAAACAACATGTCAAGCAGACAGTTTATTGTAATTGCCTGTGCAAACAAAACCTGAAAGAAGCAATTTCCAGCTACAATGTGCTGTGACGAGTAATGAGGACGCTGGCATTCCCCTGCTCTGATTGCGTCTGCGCTCCTTTTTTTTTTTTTTTACGTTGCTCCCTGCATTGTGCGTGATGGATATTTTTTTATAAGGAATGAAGGTGTGGGGATAATGTGGTTTCGCCAGTGGAGGGGGGAGGAAAGCTCATGATTAAAGATAATCATCATTTTCCTTTGCGGGGATCTCGTTAGTTCGCCGTAACGTTATTTATTTGTCCCGGTGCCGGCGACGCCGTTTGTCGCGCCGCTGTTTGACGCAGTCGCCACGGTAACGGGCGGCTGTTAAAAATCACGGCGCGCGGAAAGCCGATTGTCACTGAGGGACCGCGAGCTGTCTCTCACTCCGAGTCGTTTAAAAAAAAAAAAAAAAAAAAATCGATTCAGCGAGACTGCAGAAACTGAAAAATTATCCAATGAAACCCGACGCGGGAGAGCTCAGGCACTGGGGTTAAAACGTATCAGCGTCCCCCTGAATCGGTTGCTATTGCTTAATTGAATTGCGATACTAAATATTTAATTGAATAAACGGCCGTGGGTTTTATTGAATTCGCCCTCCGTTTGTGGCAAGGCAGACTAGGCAAGTTTTTACAAAGTGGCTCCCCTAAAGTGCGCCTTTTTATGGCGTTTCCAATGCGATCGCTGCCCTTTTGATAACTGTGGAGGGCAGAGAACCAGGAGTCTGCTCATCAGGGGTCAGGCCAATGTCATTCATCAAGGCTGAAAGAGCAGCCCTTCACAGGCATTCACATACAGTATATGCTGGGTATCATCCTCAAAGGCAGTGGTTCTCATACTTTTTTATTTTATCTGAGCCCCCAAAAATGAGTAGGTTTAGTCTGTGGGCCCCACGTCCAACTCTGTGTGCAGGCCAATCTCCTGATTTAACTCTGAACACATACAGTAGGCCTGCCTAGATTTTGCATAATTGAGTATGAGACAGTGGAGAGTATAAACAATATATATTTATAAGTTCACTGCTTGCATTCTGGGGGTTCAGACCTGGTGTTTGTCCAGTTTTTTTTCCTCTGTAAGGCAAAGCATCTTTGTGACAGTTCTGTCAGAAGTGCTGTACAAATCAAATTGAGTTGAATTAATTTGATTTGACTGCACTTTGGGAGAGATTTGAGACGTTAGTTGTATGGAGGAATCTGGTGTAGGTGAAGCAAACAAGTAGTTAATTTGCTAATTGCTGGTTGAGGGCACGTATTTCTCTTAACAGACTTTGTAATCTTGGAATATGGGCCGTTCCTAGCCTGTACCATTATAGGCATTCTCTTCCATGCTAAGCCTTCTTGTGATGAGTGTAACCTGATTCCCCCCCCCCCGTGTGTAAATGGCTTTAAAACCCTCTGTGCTCTGGGTCAAAAATAGAAGCATTGTTGTCAAGCTCTCCTGTGTTGCATCTTGGGTCCCTGGCACCCCGATGCCAAAGGCAATAGAACTGAATGTCTGGCACCTGCAATGAGGAAAAGATCATCTGCCAGAGTAACACTTCCTACACTTTCTGTCTAAATGCCAATATCACTGCTATAAAAAATGCTCCGATCACCATTAAGCTGCTAAATGAAAATGCCTCATGTTTATGAATGTTTGGGCTGTATAATTGTCTTTGTGCTCTTGGAAGTTTCTTTATCTGAGGGTAATACAGCTCAATCCGAATCATGAACTTGAAGCACCAATCTGAACTCTGAATGTGAGCTTCATAATCAGTTGCCGTTGGGACCAAAACGTGGTGTAGAGAACATGACCAGGCTTCTGTACTGGACAACGAGTGAGGATGAGGGATTTAGGAGTGCCAAGCTGACTGCCTTTTATGACACAGGCTTGACATCTGCCCCCCCCCCCCACCCCCCACCTGGCGTTTTCAGTAAAGCAGGTGTGTGACTCTCGGGCAGGTGTGTGTGACTCTCGGGCAGGTGTGTGTGACTCTCAGGCAGGTGTGCGTGACTCGGGCAGGTGTGTGTGACTCTCGCGCAGGTGTGTGTGACTCTCGCGCAGGTGTGTGACTCTTGCACAGGTGTGTGTGACTCTCTGGCAGGTGTGTGTGACTCTCAGGCAGGTGTGAGACTCAGGCAGGTGTGTGACTCTCGCGCAGGTGTGTGAGACTCTCGGGCAGGTGTGTGTGACTCTCGGGCAGGTGTGTGACTCTTAGGCAGGTGTGTGTGACTCTCAGGCAGGTGTGAGACTCAGGCAGGTGTGTGACTCTCGGGCAGGCGTGTGTGACTCGGGCAGGTGTGTGACTCTCGGGCAGGTGTGTGACTCTCGCGCAGGTGTGTGTGACTCTGCCGTGGCCGTCTCCCAGGGCTCCAGATTGAAACCGGCCTGTTATGATTGATGGCTCAGTTTGTCCATCCCTCCTCTCACGTTTGACGGTTCGCGCACGGTCCCTGTCATTAATCAGAGAGCAAAACGGCGCGATTGTTATTCGAGCGTCGGGGGGAGAGCGTTGGCGGGCAGGCGTTCGACGCCGTCCTCTCTCTCTGGAAACCGTCTCCGTGGCGATGGGGTCAGAGCGCGCCGGGCGCGATGCGCTAACCGCCTTCTGCTCACGATCCTGTAAATTCTGCTGACTGTTGCGCCGCTGGGTTGCGACGCGTCCTCAGTCGGGGGCTGCGGTGGTGAGTCTTCTCGTTTTGCTGAACCGCGGTGTCATAGCGTTGATTAATGTTCCTCCTGGTGGATGATTCTGCTCCAAACCTGGAATTAAGAAACATCAGCTGAATGCTTCAATAGAAGCTAGGCCGACTGAAACAGCCTGCCATGCTGTTTGTAGCAGGATGGATCCATTTCTGCAGCTTCACATGCCCAGCCAATGATGGCCTGGGGGCTCGGATCTGATCTATAGGCCATTGGGCCCAATGCTGCTTTACTGACACCTTTACTGACCGAGGCACTCAGGACCCAGTATCCCATCCTTAGCAGACACACACACACACACACACACGCTCAGGCTTACACATGCAAACACAAACACATAGACACATGCGTGCACGCATGCAGTAGAGTCTGTTTCCGTCTGTAACCAGCAGTTTTAGCGGTTTTAGCGGAGTTGTTTCATGTGTGATGTTCAGTGGTGAACTTACCTTACATTAGCCAGCATTGCTAAACGCTTATTAACTGGCCTGATTTAGCATTATGAATGGGGAACAGACTGAGCTCTGGGAAATGAATGGAGACCTGCTGAGGCCCTGTAATGCAGGCATTAATGTAGAGCCCATTACCCGTGGCCCTATAATACCTGCATTAATGTAGAGCCCATTACCTGTGGCCCTATAATACCTGCATTAATGTAGAGCCCATTACCTGTGGCCCTATAATACCTGCATTAATGTAGAGCCCATTACCTGTGGCCCTATAATACCTGCATTAATGTAGAGCCCATTACCTGTGGCCCTATAATACCTGCATTAATGTAGAGCCCATTACCTGTGGCCCTATAACCTGCATTAATGTAGAGCCATACCTGTGCCTATAATACCTGCTATGTAGACCATTACTGTGCCCTATAATACCCGCTTATGTAGAGCCATACCGTCCCTATATACCTGCATTAATGTAGAGCCATTACTGTGGGCCCCATATACCTGCATTAATGTAGAGCCATTACCTGTGGCCTATAATACTGCATTAATGAACCATACCTGTGGCCCTATAATACCTGCATTAATGTAGAGCCCATTACCTGTGGCCCTATAATACCGGAATTAATGCAGTCCCCATTTCTTGAGTGTCTTTTATCCTTTTTCGTTTGCTGCAATGCATTGTGGGGGAACAAGTACCATTTAAAAAAAAAAATAATAATAATAATAATAAAATAATGTACTGAATTGGAATGGTTGACTCTTCCAAGAGCGCCACCTCACCAAAGGTGTGTCATTATATTTGCATAACTGCACACCTTGTCATTATTTATTGCTTAATTAGCTTAGTTGCTTAATTGAATTTACATAAGAGGAAATGTCTCGGGAACGTTATGCACGCATCGCAGGGTGAATGTGCAGAGGCTTGTCGGAATTCCATGGAATTCCATTACATTTATTTGGCAGAAGCTTTTATCCAAAGCGACGTACAATAAGCGCGTACCGAAGGTCATTGGAGCCAACTTCAAAACACGGGTCCGGTAAGGCACATTGCTCATTTTGTACAGTTGTATAGGGGCGACATGGCTCAGGAGGTAAGAACGATTGTCTGGCAGTTGGAGGGTTGCCGGTTCAAACCCCTACCCTGGGTGTGTCGAAGTGTCCTTGAGCAAGACACCTAACCCCTAACTGCTCTGGCGAATGAGAGGCATCAATTGTAAAGCGCTTTGGATAAAAGCGCTATATAAATGCAGTCCATTTACCATTTACCGTTTATCCAGTTCAGGCTTTTGCCCGGTCACGTTTCCTGTCGTGCAGCCCTCAAGCTTCACCAGCGCGGAACCGAAACGACAGGCGTGAATAAAACCGAGCGGATCGATCCCTCGCCGTCCTTTGCATCGCGATGTCTGCTCTCGGCGTTCTCCCCCGCCCTTTCGGGCCTCTGACGGGGCGGACCAGCCGTGTCATGTCGTACCATCGACCCCACGCGGCGCGACACGGTCAGCGCAACGGCTAACGAGTCTCTGCTGTGAGGGGCGGCTCCGCAGACCGGCGGGGTTTATTACGAAGGAAGCCGCACTTTTGGGAGGGGAAGGAATCGCTGGCGGGGTCGAAGGACCGGCGCGTGCTGTATGAGGAGGACCCACCTGCTCGGTCTGTCACAGCCACCAAGTTCAGTTTCAGCATTTCATTTCCATTACATGCATTTGTTCTGTACAAAAACTACACTGGGAAATTATAAACAGAGTAATTCATTAATAGTAATAATAATAATAATAATAATAATTAGAACAAGAAGAATTATGATAATAATGCGCATGCATCTTTATTGTCTTTTTTATTTTTATAGTGTCGAGAATAGTGTCATTTCATGGTACGCATTCCAACAGGCTTTTTTTTTTTATTAGCAAAATTAACTCCCCTCTCTCAGTTTTACGTGAAATAAAAGCCCGGGATTGATGCCTTAAATGTGATCTGATGTTAAAAGTACACCCTGTCATTTTTAGCCCTCTGAGTGTAATTGCACCGCCGCGATTGGCTCTCCATTTCCTGAGCTCGCGGCAATTACAGAAATACAATGAGGCCTGCTCTTTCTCTCTGGGTGCAGAATGTATATACTAATTTGCAATAAAGTGCTACAGCTGTCAGGGCATTTTATGCTCTGTTACTTCAATAAATTGGAACTCTGAGTGGGGGAAAAATGTGAATATTGCGTTTTGTGAATCCTCCAATGGGCCCCCCCCCTCCCCCCCTCCCCCCCCCTTACACACACAATTTGTGCAATTTTATTTGCTCAGAAGAGATAATATGTGCAGTCATTTTAGGAAGGGGATAAATATTCATGCGCCCATTTTCAAATGTGCGATTGTACTTTCGAGGAAATGTAGATTTTCTTTCTCATTTTTTTTTTGTTGTTTGAAAATGTCATTTGAACGTGGCAGAAAACGGAGCGTGGTGCCGACGTGGTCCGTTTCCTTAGTAAGGCGATTTCATTATGATCGCGCTGTAGTTACAGAAGCGGTGTTCAGACGGCTGCGCCTGGTGTGGAAAGAGTGTCCTGCGAGGCTCGACGGTGTGAAGGCAGAGGAAGAGGTTCTGTCGGCGGTGTTTTGAACGTTGGCTAGGGAGACTGTCGTCTGTAGTCTATAGAGGGGCTCTTTCCCAGGGGTTTGGTGACTGAGATGGTGGGGGGCAGCCGTAGGGGGGTGGGGGGCTGATTTTATTAATTTTTTTGTAGTACAGCCCCACCCTTGCCTTGCCCTGCCTTGCCCCACCTTGCCCCACCCTGCCCCGCCCTCCAATTGGCTGCCTCTCCTCCCACCTGCAATCACGGAGAAGCGAAACTCCGCAACGTTGGATCGCGAAATCTCGGATCGCGCCCGCCGCTTTGAGAGCTGGCGTTTGGCCCTTTTAATCGTGCCATTGGGTAAATAAATGTGCAGTTATGGGGGGAGTGGCCTGTGCCAGGGGGCGGACCCGGAGTTTCTCACGCTGTCTGCTCTGTGTGTCAGAAACAGCCCCCCCACCCCACCAATTACAGCTCTCGGTGTGTTACCATGCGTTCAGCCTTGTCTGGGGGGGGGGGGGGGGTAGTGAGCTAACGTAGGAGGCGAAGCCTTGTAGTCTGGAAATGCATTTTGAAAAGTCCATTTCTCTGTGTGGCCTGTTCATTTTTTGGGGTTGTTAAGCTGGGAAACGTGTAAAGCAATAGAGAACATGGGCATAATTCTCTGTGTGTGAAACTCTTTTTCTCATTTTTACTGAAAGTAAAGTGCTGCACCGGATCACCCCGTGTTCATATATGCAAATGAGACCTACACACATTCTCCTAGCATTTACCCATCGTGTGAACATCTAGAGGCACCTGAGCTTAGCTCCTCTCACCCATTTCATGCACCTGTTTGCTTCCGAACATTATGTGTCTCGTACCTGTGTGCGCATGTGGGTGTGTGGAGTTCTGAATTTGGCTAAAAAAATGTTTGTGTTAACATGGTCTAATCAGCTGGAATGTTGATTAAACGATTTGAAGGGTTAAATATTTCAAACATTTATTTGACTGTCTGTCTCTGTCTGTCTCTCTCCCTTCCTCTCTCTCTCTCTCTCTGTCACTCTGTCTCTCTGTCTCTGTCTCTGTCTCTGTCTCTGTCTCTGTCTCTCTCTCTCTCCCTCTCTCTCTCTGTCACTCGGTCTCTCTCCCTCTCTCTCCCTCTCTCTCCCGTCCTCTCTCTCTCTCTCTGTCACTTTGTCTCTCGCTCTCTCTCTCTCTCTGTCTCCCTCTCTCTCTCTGTCCCCCCTCTCTCTCTGTCACTCGGTCTCTCTCTCTCTCCGTCTCTCTGTCAGAGACCTGAATTGGAGATTAAGACTGTGTGTAGGATTCTCTAATCCAGCCCATTGAGGTCGCGCGGTGTGGGGAGGGAGGAGGAGGGGGGGGGCGGGCGGGGTGGAATCCACACAATGGCCCCCCACTGGACAGGGCTTACGCCATGGGCCTCCCGCTGACGGACCCACAAAGAGCCCCTCAGCCCCCCCCCCCAAAAAAAAACGGCTGTCAGGAGGCCCCCAGCCACCTCACTCTGACAGGGCAACGGGAGGCTGCCAAGAATGAGCCTAAAATTAGGAAAGTTCCCTTTTCTCCCCCCCTCTCTTTTTCTCGCCTCTGTTTTTCTGAGGCGCGGATGAGAAGAATGGGGGCTTTCAGAGCGCCCCCCCCCCCCCCCCCCGTGGCGCAGCGGGACCCGCGTTTAGCGGGAAGCCCAGGTTACCGAAACAAAGAGCAAAAATCAGCCCTCCCCCCCCGCACCCCCCAAATAAAGTTTGCTTGTTTGCTTTTTTTTTTTTTTTACAAGGAATTTAAGGCTGAGATTCAGAGGAGTTTTTGCTGAGCAAGGCCGCGTGCGCGCAGCGTGTGGGACGCTGAGCAGGTGGCAGGCGCGTCGGAACGCGAAGTGTACGCCGGAGGGATGTGCGAGTCGAGGTGTATTTTGGGGGGGGGGGGGGGGTGGGGGGGGGTTGGGTGCAGGCAGGGGGGTTGGTAAAGCTGTGTGTGTCAGCAGCGTGCAGCGCAATAGCACACCTTCTCCTGTAGGGGGCAGGAGCAGTGAGGCTCTCAGCCTGCAAGGGGCTCATTCTCTCAGTGTTGTGCACTGACGCTGTGAAGCAGCTAACAGTGAGCAGGGCCTGGGTTGGGGGTTCGGGAGTTGGTGGGGGGGTGGGCTTGCGGGCCTGCTGGCACAGTGTAGGGGGGCGGGTGGATTTCGGCTGGTGTGATATGAGGGAGATTTGGGCGGGGGGCTAGGGCGATTCAGGGGGGGCTTGGGGGGGGTTGGAGAGAGGGCTGCTGTGGGCTGGGGGGGCATGACCATTTTGAGAGGGGCTCTGAAAGAGGGCGGGGGGGGCAGGGGGGTGTGTCACTCCAGCCTCAGCCTGTCCCCCACCTTCTCAAACACTTGCGTCGCTCGGGCTGCTTGCATTTTCTCTTCCCTCCCGCTGCGTCTTCACATCGTCTAACGGCTGGCTGAGGGGCGGGCGTGGGGGGGGTGTGTCACTGTCTTTGTGTTCACCACAAATTCCTTAAAATTCTGTGTCTTTTTTACCCGCTGATCCACAGTGCAATGAAATTATTATTTTTTTATTTATTTTTTGTTTTTTAGAATATATTTTTCAGATATTTTTTGTCAGGCATCAGAGACTGTCATATGTCAAAATGTATCGTATTGCTGACACTGCTGTCAGAATATCCCCTAACTTCATCACATAGATTAACACATGGTGCAATGTAGTAATAAAAAAAATAAATCGATATAAATGAAAAGAAAAACATTTATTTTGTATGCTAGTCTCTGTGTTTCTCTGTTTTATACGAGGGTTAAACTCACATTTAGCAGGTTGTGGGAGTCTGTGGTGGTGTTACAGTGAAATATGCTCATTATGCTAATGAACACTGGCCAGATCGGTCAATGAGAGGATTAATACGATTGGCTAAAGGCAGCGCCCTCTGTGACACAGCGCGGGAGGCGTCGGCGGGTGCCGATGCGATCTCCAGCTCCCGAAGCCTCCCCTGCTGACGAGGGCGTCTTCGGAGTGCTCCACGGCGCCATTTTCTGCCGTTAAAAAAAAAAAGAGGGAAAAAAAACAGGGAAAAAAAAACCCGCGACTCGCACTTCTGGTGAGTGTGAGTGAGCGGGCGAGCGAGCAGCAGTTAATTAGCGACCTCGTTAAGGGCCTGAAAGTGTTTTTTGTAACGAGGTCTGGCGAGATTGTGCTCGGGGTTGGATATCAGCCGATGGCTTTGACGAGGGGGGGGGGGGGGGGGACACATGGAGAGGTGACACGAGGCATGGATTTTTACATTTTATTTTTTTAGTCCCCCCCCCCCCGTTAGTGCTTTGCGTTTTGTTGCAAACGCGCTGGAGTGATGCATTCTCTGGAGACCAGATGGGGGTTAGAATCGGGTTTGAATCTCGAGCATAGCACTGCTGCTGTGCCACCCTCAGTTTCTGCAGTCCACCCAAACCCATCCATGAAAGGCCCCCAACGTATGAACAGTGAAACTGCTGGCAGTGTGCTGTTTGTGAATAAATGCTGGACGATTCACATCGTCCAGACTACCCTGAACAATGTTGTGGGAAGTTGTACTTCCTACCAGTGTAGTGGTTGTTTTTCTCTCGGTGGAGAATTATAAATCCCTTGCACTGAATGTCCTAAAATGTTTTAAGAAAAGAACAGAGATTGAAGAACACAGTTTGGGACAAAGACACTCACTGTGGGGCGGTTTGGTTGTGGAACATTCAGTTTGGCCGCAACAGGCACTAACCGTTCTGTGCCCCGACAGAGGAGTGTAATATCTTGTAGGCAGGCCCATAGATGGTCTTTGCTGGTGCCCTACTTAACGTTTACAGAGATTGATGAGGATTTGCTTTTTCTTTGGGGAGGCTCGGCGAGGGTGTAATAAAATCGCTATCTGAAGAGTTAGCCAGTCTCAGTGGCGGTTGATTACAGTTAAGTGGTCTCACGAGTGGGTGGCAATTAGCCCAGTAAAACCAGAGTCAGAAGAGCTGCTCGGCGCTAAGCTATCTCTCTCTGCTTCCTCTCCTTCCCTGAACGGGAATGGCTGCAGACTTAACACTCACCTGTTCAAGCTGCATCTTCCGAACTCACCTGTGTAAGCTTGTGCTCAACAGAAGCCAAACTCTGGCCATTTGTTCTGGGTTGAATACTGCCCTTCTTACATGTAAGCCTATACCCTCATTCACTGGATACTTAAATCGCTGTCTTTAATCTCACTCTTGTATGTGCTTAACTCTGTTGGCTTATGCTGTGCCTGCTGCTATCAGATGTAGGCTTGTGTAGTGACTGCTGCTATCAGCTGCATGCTTGTGTAGCAACTCTATAGCTATCAGCTGTAGGCTCATGTAGCGACTCTGTCGCTATCAGATGTAGTGACTCTGCTGTTATCTGTTGTGACACCGATGACTGAAGGGTCTGTGTTCTTTGCTGAGCCTTTGTGTACCTGAATAAGCCGCTCTGGATAAGCGCAGACGTCACTGAGGAGCGGGGGGTCTGGGTGGGGGTGCGAACAGGGGAGGGGGGTGGGGCTCAGGGCAAGACTGGGGGGTGGGCTCAGGGTGGTAGTGGGGGGGGGGATTGGGGCAGGAGTAGGGGAGCTCAGGAGGTGGGCTCAAGGTGGTATGGTAGTGGGGGGCTTGAGGCAGTATGGGGGGGATTGGGGCAGAAGTAGGGAGCTCAGGGTGGGGGCTCAGGGTATGAGGGGGGGGCTTGGGGGTGAAAGCAGGGGGTTCTCCAGACGGGCTCAGTTGACAGCTGACCCTCGCTGGACAGCTGAGAGCATCTGGTCCGCAGCTGGTGCTCGCGAAGTTCAGCGTGGCAGGGCCGGGGTCATCCAGGGCCAAAACCTCTCCCCGAAATCGCCGGCCGGCCCCTCAGGCGAAGGGGCTCCTCTGCCGGGACCTCGTGGGTTCCAGCCGGCGCGGCAGCAACGAACCGTTTCCGCCTCGGGGATGAATCTGCCACCGTTTCCATTCGCGGCTTTCCCGCATCCTTACGCCAGAATCCAGTCACCATTCTGCCAAAATTTTTGGTGCTGGAGGAATCACAAATTCTGCATGTCCTCACCCCCCCCTCCCCTCCCTCCTCTGCTCTCCCCCATCCCTGGAACTTGACATTCTCACACTGTTTTTGCTTTAAGCAGTGATTTTGTTTTCACGTGGCCTCACTGAATTATTTAAACGGCAGCTATGGATGCAAATAATTCACTGACGGACAAATGGGGTGGCGGTTCATCCATCCGTGTGTGAGAGAGGGAGGGAGTTGGGCGGGGGGGTGGTGGCATTTGGTCATTGAACTCAATGGCCTGCTGCACACACAGCTCTTACTGGTGTGCGGTGCGCACCAGTTTATTAGATACGCAGTATTTAAAAGGCGTTCCCGATTTCAGGGTAGAATCATAATCAGCTGGGAATTTTGGGTGAATTCCAGGCTGTTCGTAAAAACCCGCTAATAATTTTTTTTCACAAACTTGATTCTCAAATTGGCCTACTTTGCCCTCCGAGGTGAGGGAACTTCCATCTGTTAAAGTGAATTTTGGGACGCTCTGCTATAAAAAGCAGTGGCGTAAAAATGTTTGAGTGAGTGAGACAGGGAGAGAGAGTATTGCAGAACGCTGTGCGTTAGCGAGCCGTTAACGTTAGCCGATACGGACTGATCCACCTCCGTCTAATCAGCAAGGCAGAGGCCAATGCAGACCAGAGACGGAGACGGAGACGGAGACGGAGACGGAGACGGAGACGGAGACGGAGACGGAGACGGAGACGGAGACGGAGACGGAGACGGAGACGGAGACGGAGACAGAGACACTAGGACAAAAGAGAAATAAACTTTCAATAAAAATGAGTCAGCATATTAATCCCTCAAATACAGTTTCTTTCTGTCGGTTAACAACACTGCTCTTGTGCTTTTTGGGCCGAGTTGGCGCAGCTCCTGTTTGCTTGGAAGCCGAAGAAGAGAGCCAGGGGAGTTGAAATCGCGTATTCCAGTCAGACGTAGGAAGTGAGGATACTCCGTGAAAATGATCTCTTTCCGACCGGCTCCACACTTCAGTCTCCGACCTGGTGTGCTTCTCAGAGTGCCTGTGCGGGACCTTTCAAGCCCATCCCAGCTCCGAGCCTTTCCATCTTCGCCCTCCACATTTTCCCCTGTTAGGTTTTTGAGGTGTGACCGCAGCTCCTTTAATGGGAAAATGCCCAAATTAATTTCCGTGGTTCTGGGGGAGGCACCGGTGAATTAAAAATTTGACTTGTGGAAGTGTTCTGCCCTGAGCTCCTCAGAAGCCTGTTACTGGTGGTGGTCCCCGCTACTTTGCGCTTGTGTTATAAAGTGATGTCATTGTTAAAAAAACAATGCTTACTCGGCACTTATGCCCGTTGCATCGTGGGTAGTGAGCCAGCCCGGCTCGCAGTTTGGAGGTTGCCGGTTTGATTCCCTGGCGAGGCACTGCCCTTGAGGGTGCTTAACCTGAACTGTTTCGGTCTGGCTGTGCAAACGGAATGCAGGTATGAGAATGCACAGCCGTGCCGCTCTGGGTAAGGGAGCGTCTGCTGAACGGCGGGGATGTAATTAAATCTCAGTCCGGCGGGAGGCGTGCGCCTGAAGTATGACTTGCACTGCTGACCGTGTTTGACATACTTTAACTTTACAGTTGCTGTTAAAATTTGAAAAAAAAAAAATGAAAAAAACTGTGTACTGTGCAGACACAGCTTGTGAACGACTGTTTGCTAACATGTGATCAAGAGGGCTGTCAATCTGTAAATTTGCCTTTTGATTGGTGGAGGACTGCCAGGGAAAGGGAATGGTTCAGGAGACTCTAAGCTCTGATTGGCCCTCTCTCACGTGGCGGGTGAGCACCGTGTTTAGTACAGCTACTGCTGCAGATGGGCGTTGGGAACGGGGTTAAGGTGAAATCTGCTGGTCATGGGAGGAACGCTCTTATCACAGTCTGAAATGCCCACATGAATGTCTTAGCTGGGTGGAGGCATAGCTTCCTCCGCTATATTATCTTATGGATCCTGTGGGTTTCAGGGGAAAGAGCTGGGCAGAGCATAGCGACCATATTTTTTTTTTAAATAAAAAAAGAACGAAATGTATTTGTATAAGATTTTTCCTTGTATCATTAGATTGCACACGGTAATGATAAATTAAATAAGTTTGAAAACTGTGGTTACAGCGCATTTGAATTCAATGTGAAGTGATGATGAAACGCGGAGGGCTGAGCTGTGGTTAGTCCCCGTGTGCTGCAGCTGTGGGTTCCACGCTGTATGTGCCAAGCGGTTGTGGCTGGTTTGTGCAGGTTTTTAATCACGATGATTAATTGGGCTTCAGGTTTAATATCCGCAACCACTCCTCAGCTCTTGTCACACTTCACACTTCAACTGACAAAAAAAATAAATAAAAATAATTCTCCAAAAACCACATTGCATTGTGGGATTTAACTTGTAGGTCTTTTCTTTTTTTCCCCGCCCATAACTAGCGGGAGATCAGAAGTAAAATTTGGGAGTTTTGTGAGTGAGGAATGTGCGGAGTGTTGCTTCCTTTTACCCAACGCCACCTCTGTGCCTCAGATTAGACAAACATTTTGTTTACCTTGGCGAAGCGATCCAGCACGGGGCGAAATTAGCGCGGTGCTTCTCGTCATTAAAATTTCATTAAAGTCGCCGGAATCCGGGTCTCGGCAGTGTGATTTGCGATGATGTTGCAGAGCTGGGGAAATTCATGCCGGAATATTAATAAACAAAATGGAAAGATTGTAAGGACGAGTTGCAGAATTAAAATTTTTGTTGATCTTTGCCACGTATAGGCACCAAAACTCGAATAACCCCCACTGTTGAATTGGTAAGAAAATTATAGATGCATTTATTATTATTATTATTATTATTATTGTTATTATTATTATTAATAATAATAATAATAATAATAATGATAATAATTGGTCACAGTTTCGATTCCCCGGTAGGACACTGCCGTTGTACCCTTAACCTGCATTGTCTTCAGTATATATCCAGCTGTATAATTGCATGCAATGTAAATGCTATGTATAAAGTTGTGTAAGAGCGTCTGCTAAATGCCTGTAATGTAATGTAGTAGTAATAATAATAATAATATAAACGTGTGTGTGAAATTGATGAATATTGGGAATGTTGTAGAGCACTGATGTCTGTGAGCTGAATGCAGATGAGTCCTGCAGGTAAGAGTTTAGCAGCATCCGTGTTGCCCCTCTCAGAGCATTAATCACACCTGACTGTCCTCAGCTGTGAAATGCTGCTTTAATTTTTTTTTTTATTTATATGGGGAAATATTTGGGGTTTGACATTGGAAGGGGCAGTTTTTGCCGTGGGAGTTTTGTCCTTGGGGAGGGGCGGTTCTTTGCAAGGCCTCGGCTGGCATGAGCAGTTTGCGTGTGGGGTGGGTGTGGGGGAGGGGGCGTGGGGGGGTTTGGGGAGCACTGCGGAGGGCGTGTCATGTTTTACAGCGGTACAGGGTAAGCGGGCTTCTTCCCATTAATCTTGTGCCATGATGAAGCAGAATCGCTGGCCGAGCCGCTGACTGTCTGAACAGGAGTGCGTTTGATTTATTATCAAACGCAGGCGTTTCCACTGCTGCCGTGGCTGGAGCATAAGCTCAAGCTCACTGCCTCAGTCTGAGGCCCTTTACTCCCACTCTTACTCCTCCTTTTATTCCCTCCTTTATCTGCCCTCATCTCGCCTTACTCCTCCTTTACTTATACCCCTCTTATTCCTCCCTTACTCTCGTTTTATTCCACCTCATTCCTCTCGTAGTCCTCCCTTATTCCCGCTTTATTCCTCCCTTATTCCCCCTTTATTTCCCTCCTTATCCCCCCCCATCCCCTCATATTACCCACGTCTGTGTGATAAGGGGATCACATTCAGCCTTTCATAACCTTTATTTAATTCTCAGAGGTACAACTGAGGGCCAGGCCCTCCTTTTCAGCGTAGCCGAGATTACAAAAACATTTAAGACACAATAAGTATATAATAAGTGTGGACGGAGCGTAGCACAGTGGGTAAGCAACTGGGCTTGTAACCGAAAGGTCGCAGGTTCGATTCCCGGGTAAGGACACTGCCGTTGTACCCCTTGAGCAAGGTACTTAACCGAAATTGCTTCAGTATATATCCAGCTGTATAAATGGATACAATGTAAAATGCTATGTGAAAGTTGTGTAAGTCGCTCTGGATAAGAGCGTCTGCTAAATGCCTGCAATGTAATGTAAAAAGTATAATAAGAGATCACGGACTATAGCAACAGTAAAACCATAGGAAACCCACAGAGCTGCTTATGAGCTGTAGATATTCAGAGTTCACCCTTCACCAGCAGTAGTCAGAGAAGGGCCAATTCTCAATGTCAGATGCATCATATGATGTGCTTTGAGGCCGTTTGATGGGTTCAAAAAAATGATTGACGTTGTAGCTCCACCCATGAAGGGGTACATTAAGCCTCACTTTCCAGTTTCTATTGGAAACCTTTATGTCCACAGGAAAATGCACATTTTTTAAAAACAGAACAAGACATGTAATTATCAGTAAATGCCTTATAGTATACTCTATTAAGGGTGATATTTTGTGTGTGTGTGTGTGTGTGTGTGCGCACAGGTACGAACGTGTCAGAGCATTTGTGTTGATGTGCGAGTGAGTCTGGATGTGGGGGCTGTTTTGGGTGGATGTAATCCATCCATTGTGTTGTTGTGCTTTGTGTGTATCGATTCATTGAACACATGTTGGCCCTGGGGGTTGTAACTGAGCCAAACCCTCTCTCTGCCCCCCCTGCCCCGCCCCCCTGCCCCCCACCCCAGTGGGGCTGGGGCACGGGGTGAGGGACCATGGGAAAAACACAATCTCTGCCTCTCTATAGGACTCGTTCCACCCCACTTCACCCTCTGTGTGCCACTCATCCCTGACCCCTGCCCCCCCCTCCCCCCCTGCCCCCCCCCTTCTCTTGCCCTTTCAGCCACCCGCCCCCCCACTCCCCACCCCGCAAGCCCTGGGCCCCCACACTCCACAATCACCCCCCCCCCCTCCGGTGCCTCCCCCTGCCCCAGGTCTGTACAACATTGCAGGGTGGGGTGGAGAGGCCCTTACCCTGCCCCCCCCCCCCACCCACCAGTAAGAAATCTGAAAAAAAACTCAACTCAAAATAACAGTGGAACCGTTTGTTTGAGAGTGTGTATATTTGCGTGAGTGTGTGTGCACGTGTGTGAGAGAGAGAGAGAGAAAGTGAGTGATGGGCAGAGTGTGCTGTTTTTCGTTTTTTAATTATTTTAAAAAAATTTTTACAAACACCGTTTGGGGACTTCAGCAATCATTGGAATTAATGAAGTATGATATTTGCGCTGAAAAGTTACACGTTTACTGTAATTTGTGAGTGAAAGTTGAGGGGCAGCACTAATTGGATCCAGACATCGGTCCCTTCAGTGAGCCCTCTCCCATTCCCCTCGCATGGATGGATAATAAAAATAAATATGATAGATTCACAACAGTAGAAAGAAGCATTATAAATTACATCTTTCTAAAATAAATATTGTGGTTTTCATCTCTGTGTAATTCTTCAGATTTAACCATTTCTTATTTATCAGTATTAGAGCAGAGCTAAAACTACATCAAACTTATATAGCAATGCTTATAAAAACTAACATGGGATTATCTTTTTTTAGGTGTCATGAGCAGTAGCATACTAAACCAATGTTGAGTTTTCTTTTAAACGTCCTGTGTGCGTGTGCATAAAAAGGGCCTTTTGTGTTCATATTTGACATGGCTAAAGTATAAAACTAATTTTACAAGTATGAAAAGTTAAAATTGTAACTCAAAGTTTGAAGTATTTAAACATTAATGTTGAGAATTCTTTTGTCGAAGTGACTTTAAATGCTTTGGTTAGGTGTCATCTCACACCTCTCACTCCCCCCCACCTCCTCCCCCCAGTCTGCCATCTTGTTTTAACGGCAGTAAACGTATATATATATATATGTATTTTTTTTTTTTGGTTTTGTTTTTTTTTTAAACCCAACTCAAAAGAGGTTAGTTTCACTCCTCCCCCTTGTACTTTTACGTGTTAATGAAACACTAATGGAATCTGTTAGAAAAACGTGTTTGAGTGACGAACGCCGTCGCGTGTGTCTGCCAGCCGATTTGGGCGACGGCGACATCGGCGGGCTGGAAGCTGACGGATGATTGTTACCGTTCCCCGGGCGGTCATAGCAGGATTCCGACATTTAAGGATGACCCGCGTGTGACGATTACAGGGCGAGTACAAGCCCCTACTTTCTCCCGCTTTAAATGTTGTTTATTGCGGCTGATTTCATATTTATTTTTTTTTATTTTGTATTTTTTTTTGCGATTGGAAGTTTAATTTATTTGCTTCTGTCAGCTGCACTCAGACGCTGTGTGAACCAAAAAAAAAAAGGAAAGGAAAAAAAATAAAAGATGGCTGTGTCCGTCCACACACATCCGCACTCAAGTGAATTGATGCAGTGTGTCTTCGTCATCCTCGTCATCATCGTGACTGTGTGCTCGTTCGTCATCCCCATCGTCGTCCGAAGTGAACTTTTTATTTGCCGGCCTATGACTGGACACGTGTATGACTGGAGAGCGGTAAAGATCAGTAATTTACAGTATATTACTGTAATACCTTGTTTCCTTTAGGACTGTCTGGAATATTAATCACGGAATAGGACTGGGCCGGTTACATCATAACCACTGAGAGCTGGAAATAAAATATGAAATACTCCTCTTCAAGATGGATAACCTCAACAGGTGGCTGCTTAGCCCCTCATAAATTATCTTTTTTTCCTCTCTTGCTTTTATCAGCCAACGCAAATTTTATAAAGATGATTGAGATATTGTGACAATTACATTTACATCCGCATGGTTAATTTAACAAGCGGACTCGTGGCAAGTGGTCGTGAATTGTTTATGATTTGGGATCGTTTGGATGTGCGAGCATTAATTCCTGGCAATTCTGCAATTTTTCTACCCATGGAATTTGCTGAATAGTATTGGCTGTGAATAGGAGTGTTGCAACTTTGCCTGATCTTTAATGGCTTTGTATGGTATTCTAAAAATATTACAACATTAAATATTACAACAAAGTACCTCATATTTTCTGGACTACTACTGGAGGAATACTAAAGGCCAAAGGTTAAAAATCTGTATAAAATTTAATATTGAAACAAAATGTTGGTCTGTTGAACCAGTAAAAAAAATGGTCTGAGTACAAATTAATTTGCATGTGTTGACTTGCATAAATGAAGGAAGTGGAAATGTGGCATTCTGTGCATGCATGCATGCTGTAGTGTACTGTATGTGTGCAGTCCTGTATGTGCACATGTGAAAGATTGTAATCCCAGAGAGATTGAATGACCCTTTAAATAAACGAAAAGCAAATGTTATGCCAGGTGAACATGTACACTACTTGATCTCTACTCTTAATTAGTTATTTTACAGAGGTCTATTTTATAGAGATGTTTTATCCTTCAGCTTCGTGCAAACATAAATAATTTTTTTTCTTAATCAGAGTTGTAATCAATGGAATTTTCCTTTTGGTTATCACTCAAAAACCAACAATGGCAAGTAGTACATGGGTAAATGTTACAACATTTTTATTGAAACACCTTGTTCAAATAGAATAAAATAATTAAAAAAGGGGAATTTGTTTTAAAGCATTCGATTCAGGTTTTAGGCTGTTGCTGTGTTGCTGTCTTACAGAAATATCAGGCGTCTCTAAGTGGTTCACCTTCAATATAAAAAAAAAAAAAACCCACAAAAATGACAGTGAAACGGTGAGATCTTCAGCCCTGGATAGTGAAATCAGCAATGACAGAAATGGTAGGCAGACAAACTAATGCAGCAGGGGCATTCAGGAAGGCTGTTCATCTTGAGTGTACTGAGAATCTCCCCTTCAATCTTTGTGTTGTTTCTATCCCAGCGTATTTTTATCCTTCCGTTTCTTCCTGAGGAAGATTTGAGCGCCTCTTCCCCCACCCCCCACCCCCCGTTTCCCCTCCTCCTCCTCTAAAGGAAAACCTTTCTGAAGCGGTAAGTGTTGTGTTTTGCACTGGAAAAGCAGCTTCAATGGCAGCGCGTTTCCGCTGCCGTTTCGCCGATGAGAATAAAGTCGTCCTCTGACGGTTACGCGGCGAATGCACGCGGGCTGCTGGTGCGTCCGCCTCTTCGGTTTGCCTGCGTTTGATACACCTGTTCCTCACTGTCTCAGTACAGAATGCGTCCGAACGTGACTGCGTTTTGTCGTAGCGCTAATTCACAGCGCTTTCGAAAAATGTCAGATTTTCATGCGTGTTTTAAAGGCGTTTACGTGGGTGCCTGCCTACGCGCAGGTTCGTAACCAGCAGCCTTGAACCCCTAGAAATGGCTAAACCCCTTCATTTCTCCATGCGACTGGGCGTACGCGCACACATGCACATCTGCATGGAAAAGTTCTCGATCGCGATTTAAATCTTTAAAAGTTTGTGAACCCCAAGGTGCCGAATTTCCATTGCGTCACGGTCGCCTCATACAGTGACATGTCACGTTATGATATGAATGTAAAAAACCTACAGCTGTTATCGGAGACAATCAATTAGCGACAGTCAGTCCATCACGAGGCAGTTTCGCACTCGAGCCCGTGAGGGGGGGGTGAAAGGTCATTTAAATACTGTTTTAAAAATATATATATTTTCGCGGATAATTGTCTTACGCAATTAATGACAGGCAAGCGGTTTCGAACGCGACTGCCTCCTCTGCTCGAGGGGGCCAGCAGGTCTGTGGGAGTTTTGAGGGGGGGGGGAGGGTTTTGTGTGCCGCGGTGGCGGATTTTCTAATTACCGCTATCCTGTCGCCGTCCAAGCCTCCGCCTCCGTCCGCTGACACCAAACCGTGCCTTCGTTAGAGAGAGAGTTTTTTTTTTTTTTTCCGGAGAGAAAACGATGATAAAATATTATGTATGAAATGAATCATTAACATGGCCCATTAGACTCTCTATCTTGCTTTAATTGAATTTGTCAGCCGGTGTACCCCCCCTTTAACTGAAAACCAGTCATAACAGCTAAATTAAATAATAATTAAAGAAACAAACTATTACGAGGTTTGTGGGGCGGCCGAGGTGCTTGTTGCCGGGCGCTGTAATTTATTTAAATTGCATACCGTGCGAGAACAGCGACGGAAATTAGGCCCTTCCTTTTGTCGGGCGAACGCGGTTTAGCGCTGTGCGAATGAATGCCGCGACCGAAGCTAATATACGATCGCTTGTAATATTGCCAGTAGCTCAATTTGACACCTAATTAGCTTCCCCCCCCCCCCCCCACCCCACCTCCCTTTAGTTTTCTTTAAGTCTACTTCATTGCTTCTTTTCTATTCTCCCCTCTTCCTTTTTCTTTTGGTTTTCGCTGTTCACACACGGAAGTTCCCGCGCGAGTGAAACCGGTGTCTGTGGATCTTGGCGATCGACGGGTTGGTCTTTTACGCTCCTTTTCCTTTTTTTTCGGGCTCTGGCTGTTTTTTTTCTCCGGCCGGCCCACCTCTCCTCAGGCTGAACGCCCTCGTTCAGAGCCCGTGGCGGTGCTCTGACACACTGGCTGCTGTTCGGTCAGCCCACACAGCCAGCCGTGGGATGACTGGGGCCGGGGGCCAGACGGTCACAGTTCTGGTCGTAAAGTTTTTTTTGTGCAGAGTTCTCAGAACTCGTTCTCGGCGTTTCTGCAGTGAACCTCGTGTGAACCGGTGTCTGAAACTGTTTGGGTTTCTGTAGACCCTGTGTTCAAGATGTGGTCCTCAGTTGACACTCAGAGTTAAAAAAAAAAAATACATGTGTAAGTGGAGTGGATTTGCATTGCGTTGGTTGAACATGCGGTTTGTGTGTTTTTATACGGGTACTGCCCTGCTGGTGTGCCAGTGCATTTGCTTTCGGTGCTGTACGTTTGTTACTCTGAGGGTCTGACATGGAAATAAATATAATGAACTCGCTGCTGGGGTGGGTTGGGGTATGGTAACCATGGTAACGAGCCCGTCGTGGTGGCGACCCTGCCCCCCTGCCCCCCCACCCCCTGCCCCGCCCTCTGTGGCTGGTGTGCTGGGCCGCATGCCGGACAGCTGTGAGTTTGGGGAGAGAGGGCTGAGCTGCCAGTAGAGGGAGGCAGGAGAAAATGAGCATGTGGGGCGGGGGCGTGGGGAGAGGGAGGGGGGGGTGGAAGGCTGTGCCCCTGCTTCTCTCCGTCTCCAGATTGGGGATTTATAGAAGCATCACTCTCCTGTTGGCCATGCCCTGGCCTCCACCGTTGGGGGGGAGGGGGGGCGGACAGTTCAGCCGCAGCTGGCCCGGGGTTCTGGTCACTGGGGAGGGGATTGACTGTGAGCCCCAGGCTTGTGGAGAAAAGGTAGGCCTCAAATTGGAAAAATGTGTCCTGCATATGTATGGTGTGTGAGGAGGGTCTTGCATATGTGTTATGGCGGTGTGTCTCCACATCTTGTGCGAAATGGATTCGTTGAACTCTCATCCTAAGACATTCATTTCATTTTTCCGGTAATGACTTTTTTTGTTACGTGGGTTATTATTCTTAATTTATGATTTGTGTTCTCATACCAGGAACTTGGTGTTATGCTCATCAAAGTTGCATATTTTCAACACAATTTCACAGCCACCTCCCGCGGGTTACAAGTGTGTTGACTGCTCTCACCAGGAAAGCGCAGTGTGCAGCTTCTGGGGCTTGTGGTTGTGTATTGGGCTTCGTCAAAACGAGGGGCTTGGTTTCAGTTGTGTGGGGGCAGCGTGACGTGGGGTGGGGGGGATGGTAAATTTGTCCAAGCACCCTTGAGTGTGCAGCTAGCCTCTGCTCATACACTGATCCCCCCCCGCCACCCCCCACCCCCCCCTTTCCAGAAAGTGAGGCACTCCTCTGAGGGGCGACGGATCTGTTTCACCGTGGAAACGGGAGCACAAAAGCGCTGAAAGAGACACTCTCCAGCCCCCTAATTGTGTCCCTCACCTGTTAGCCAGATGCATTGTGGGCCGGTGCAGGACTCCGGGAAGGGCTATGCTCCCCCAGATAAAGTGTTCCTTTGGGGGGAGGGTGGTGGTGTGGGGCTAAAGTTCTAGAAAACTGCTCCTGCAAACTGCGCACACTTATATTCTCACTACGCAGTATGGATGGTGTATGTATCATAATATTCTTGATGTGTGATAGAGCTGTCCATTCTGAGGAAAGAACGTTTAAAGCAAGATGGCGGTGATGCCCCAAGATGGCGGTGATGCCCCAAGATGGCGGTGATGCCCCAAGATGGTGGTGATGTCTTGGCATGTCACAGAGCAAGGGAGTCTGGGTGACTAAATAAACTACGCTTCTCACTATTGTAACCAATCAAATGTTAAATATTATTTTATTCATGCATTTCCACTTTATGGCTTTGTTTCATTACTTTTATGCCAACGAAGCTCACTGAAATGAATCGATTGCTGTGGCGGGGTGGGTGTGGTTTTCCCATAATTAAAAATAAAAAGTTCTAATTCCTCTTCTAGGTCCTCTTCTGCTTCAACACTCTGTGTGAGGCCCTGTTTTCCTACCTCTTATCTCTTTATTTGTAATGAGTTTAATACAAAGATGTAATAATAATTCTCCTGAAAGAGATGTGCAAACCCACACCACATGCTCTTATTTAAGATTAGACTTATTTGCAGCAGGATTAAAAAAAGAAACCTGGCTCAAACTGTTGATTAAAGCATTAGCGATCCGAGGCTTCCTGCGCTCGCTAATCCTTAAAAGGTGTCTCGTGAACAAGGAACAAAATGTGCTGAATACCGTTTTTCACCTTTTAGAGAAAGTGGCTGAGCATCGGATCGCAGTTATGATCGCGATCGCTTAGCGGATCTGACTCAGTCTGACGTGCAGAGGTGGGTAACATCAGCGCGAGCCTCAGGAATACAAAAGTTTTATATCGCCAGGAAGGCACAGAGACCCATTTATAATTATTACCTGGGTTAACCAAACAATCCAACAGTTACCAAACCAACCAACCAACCATCAGGTACCTCCAATACAGAACTTGTCTTTACACAGATATTATTAAACTTTCAGGCAGCTTTTTTTTTTTGTTGCTGATGACGTCATTGAGTTTTCTAAATTTCTGAATGCAACTTTGCGGTTTACTTCCTGTAAGACAGAGGTGTGTTTCCATGGCGTTCTGGCAGCCAATGGCTGAGTGTCTCTGAATAATCTATGGGATGGCCCTGCCTACTTAAACAAGGTGAGAGGCTTCAGTCAGGGAGCAGGCCAATTAATTCTGCTTGGGGGGGAGGCCTTGATCCCAGGTTAGTGTTTCCTTATAGTGATAAATTGGTATTCTGTTTCCATGGTAAACCGTCTTCACTTCCTTGTTTTCTATAGTCCAGTGAGCTGGTGAGGCTATGAACATTTTTTTTTCCCCCTTTTTTTTCCCCCCCCCTTTGAGTGGGGTGGGTGGGGTTGGGTTGGGGGTGGCGGGGGGGGGTCATGTTTTTGTTTCTTCGTCTTTCACAGGGTCACTTCCTTGATTTGTGTCTGTAATTAATTAAAACATGTCCAGGTCATTGTCCCTGTGAGTATCAGTGCTAACCGCCACCTATTGTGGACGTAAGACCCCAGTTTGTGGGCGGGGGAGGGGTGGTGTTGTGACTAAGAGAGGGGGAAAATTGGGGGGGGGGGGGGAAATTGTTAATGCTAATGAAACTAGTAGATTCTTCTACCTTTAATCTATTGAAATGCAATCGGTTTGTAACGGAAATATTTAGGTCAGGATTATGCTTAAATTCCTGTACAAAAGGCATGTGTGCAGTGAATGATCTCCCATTGGAAGAGCGTTAAGGCGAGCGTTAAGGCGCGCATACCTCGTTTCTGCGAGTGCTAAGTGGAATGCCGCAGACGCAGGAAAATGAGCATTTTGCTAAACGCGTCTTCGCAGCGCCGCGCAGAGACAGCCGTGTGGATGTGAACTTTGCTCCCTGCCTCGCTCTCACACCTCAACTTTCTTCCTTTGGCTGCGACTGCTGACGATCCGCTTTGAGAAGGCGCTCTCTGTATGCATGAGAGTCGGGGGGTGTGACTCTGCGCCTGGGAAACCTGTTATCACCTCAATTAAGAACTGCGAGCGGCGTCGGAATACATCGACACGCGCACTCGCACACACACACACACTCGCGTACGCATACACACACTCACACTCGCGTACGCATGCACACTCACACACACACGCATGCACACTCACACACACACGCATGCACACTCACACTCGCACTCGCGTACGCATACACACACTCACACTCGCACACGCATGCACACTCACACACACACACGCATGCACACTCACACACACACGCATGCACACTCACACACACACACTCGCACTCGCGTATGCATACACACACTCACTCGCACACGCATGCACACTCACACACACACACACGCGCACTCGCATACGCATACACACACTCACACTCGCACACGCATGCACACTCACACTCACACTCGCACAACACTCGCACTCGCATACGCATACACACACTCACACTCGCGTACGCATGCACACTCACACACACACACGCATGCACACTTACACACACACGCATGCACACTCACACTCGCACTCGCGTACGCATACACACACTCACACTCGCACACGCATGCACACTCACACACACACACGCATGCACACTCACACACACACGCATGCACACTCACACTCACACTCGCACTCGCGTAGCATCACACACTCACATCGCACACGCATGCACCACACTCACACCACACACACACACTCGCACTCGCGTACGCATACACACACTCACACTCACACACACACTGCACACCCATGCACACGCACACTCACTCACACTCACACGCACTCGCGCACACACACTCGCACTCACACACACACTCTCATCGATGCACGCGCACACACATCTTTTGTCCACATCTTTTACACAGCAGGCTCGGGGGGCTGGGCTGGGGTGGGGGAGGGGGGCTCGGCCTGCCCTGCTCTGTCCTGCATCTGTCCGAGCACTAATCACCATCGGTCTGGTGCCGATCGGTAACGGTCCAGATGGGCACGCTCTCCGTGGGTTACACGCCCACACAGTGGGTGTCATCTCTGACACGCCCACACAGAGGGTGCCATCTCTGACACGCCCACACAGCGTGTGCCATCTCCGACACGCCCACACAGCGGGTGCCATCTCCGACACGCCCACACAGCGGGCTTCGCCCCAATCATCTGACACGCCCACACAGTGTGTTGCCAATCTCTGACACGCCCACACAGTGGGTGCCATCTCTGACACGCCCACACAGTGTGTGCCATCTATGGTGGGTGCCATCTCTGACACGCCCACACAGTGTGTGCCATCTCTGACACGCCCACACAGCGGGTGCCATCTCTGACACGCCCACACAGTGGGTTCCATCTCTGACACGCCCACACAGAGAGTGCCATCTCTGACACGCCCACACAGTGTGTGCCATCTCTGACACGCCCACACAGTGGGTTCCATCTCTGACACGCCCACACAGTGGGTGCCATCTCTGACACGCCCACACAGCGGGTGCCATCTCTGACACGCCCACTCAGCGTGTGCCATCTCCCAGGCTCGCTTCATTCCACCCTGCATGCACAAAACTCCAGATGTGGAGACTCTTCCTGATTACAGCGAGAACACTGACTGGGATGAGAGAAAACGTGACCAGAGTCAGCTAAAGAGAAAGCAAACTTCTTCAGTTGTAATAACTGCTGCAGCGTCTGTCATGGATTTGGGAGAGTACAGACGAGAAGATGCTCTTCACTGAAGCAGGCGATGTCAGCCACTGCTTCATATCACACTGGTCTCACAGACCTGATGTGCAGGGGGACCAGGAGGACCCCATTGACCAACAGGGGTCCCTAGTGAGCAATAAGGTGCTGTAAGCTCTATCAGCTGTGTGGGACATCCATACACTGGAACAGTGCCTTTACAAATACCAGGCTGTGGGGCCCATCCACACACTGGAGAACAGTCTTTTTACAAATACCAATGCTTGGGGCCTATCCACACTATAGAAACAACAGCCAAAAAATGTGTGTATGTGAGAGAATGGTGTGTGTGTGTGTGTGTGCATTGCATATGTGTATTGTGTATGCATGTGTGTGTGAGGAAAAGGGGGTTGGTGTGGGGGCGGTGGCTTGTATTGATGCCATGAGCTCCTTCACCATGAATAGACTGCTCAAGTGGCAGGACTCTGGCCAGCTTTGTAAAGACAGGTAATGCTGCACAGATTTAATTGGATGCTGGTACTGTGAGGCTGTATTACTTTAATTGGTTGGGGTTTTTTTTTTAGGGGTCGGGTGGGTGGGGCGGGGTGGAGGGTGGGGGGGGGGTTGGTGTTTCACTAAATGGCAAAGACAAGGTATAATGTGCAGGTCGTGGCGCACAATAGCACTTGTGTGCATTTGCTGATCTGCGGAGGAATGAGGCAATTTCTCCGCCATTTTCTCAGGGGTCGGCTCTACTGGCCTGTCCTTTCCGTGCCCCCCCCCCCCCTTCCGCCCCCTGGGAAAGGGGGGGAGACATGCAAGGCTGAATGAGAAAATACCTTCAGCAGGGGCAGGCATGCCACGTGTGGAAAGCAGATACAGCGCAGAGAGGGGCAGAGAGGAGAAGGGAGCTTTGTTGTGGAAGAAAGAATGGAGAGCGAGATAAAGGAGGAGAGACTGAAGTAAGGGGGGAGAGTGGGGGAGGGGGGGCTGTCATAGCCTTCAGAAAGAGAGGAAGAGGAGTGATGGAGTGTACAGTCGCAGATGAGAGAGACCAGGGGGCAGCGGCTGCCTGCTGCTCGCTGCTCGTGAATGTGTCGTATGAATTGCGATGTTTTAAAAAGCAGTAATTGCCCCGATACGATAGGCTGTTTAACTGTCTGCTGTCTGAGGTCACCATAGAGAAACAGAGTCAATGAACCAAAAGGATTTTGGCTAATAATTAAAAAAAAAAACTTGTGTTTCCTTTTTCTGATCTTCATAACCCCCCCCCCCACCCCCACCCCCATTGGCTGTGACGGGTCCGCGCGTCCAGAACGTGCAATAATCCCAGATTCGAGCGCCAATACACCATGTTCAGCAGGGCTTTGCAGTAAACTTTCACTGAACTTGTTTTTGGTGACAAAATAATTTAAAAAAATAATGCGCGCAATCATACAGTTATATAGGATATGAGTTGTATATTCACTGCGGAAGCCCTGCTTTGTAGTCAATGCTAAGGCTGGGGCTGCCTGATGAATATTACTAATAATTACTCTTGTTTGACCTAAATAGAGATAAAGGAAAAACAATACGTCTCAGACTCTCTGTTACCATTTCAGTCTATAAAAAAATATTTCAGCATAAATGGCAAGTTGCTATTTTCACTGTTTCCGTCTTTTGCAGTCATTAGCTGAACATGCTGGTTTCAATTAGTACTTCATGCGTCACGTGTTTGTCACATATAAAGGAAAGTATTTTGCTCTCTACTTGAACAGAATCTGCCACAAATAGGGATTTTTTTTATATAACCAGGTCTTTTGATAGCTATATTAAAAAAAAAAAAAGTGTTCATCAAGTGGAACCATATTATATGTTGTGGTATTACTCAGAAGTGCGTGATTTGATTAGATGAAAGCTGAAAACACACCTTCCGTTCTGCAAGACATGAAAGGATTGCATAATTCAGCTGTGGTCTCTGAATAACTCAAATAAAACTTGTGCGCTCGGAGTAATTCTGCTGTTCATCAAGTTTCCGGCAGAGAGTTTCCCACTTAACTCCCATTTGTTTTTTCTAGTTAACAAATATCCATCCAGATAAACATTTAATTTAAGCTGCAGTGATTAGGGTCTTATTTTAGACATTATTCCACCTACATAAATGACTCTCTCTTAGTAAATCTGACTGAAATCAGTGTACAGCCATCTTATGAGATCAGACGCCTGCTTTGATTTGTGTAAACTGTACCAAAATAATTTTTCTCAGATTCCAAATTCTGTCCTTGTATGTTTTTCGAAGGCTATCACTCCTATTGGACTTTTGTGTACATACATGTAAATGAAACTTGATTTGGATCAGATATGAAAAACATAACCAGTGGGCTAGCAAGCTGAAGCCTGTCAAACTCAGTCATTATGCAAAAACGGAGAGTTTAAATATTTAATATTTATATATTTCTTGGTGAGTTGCACGTTCATTAATTTAGAATCCATACTGCCGGTGAGTATTTTATCGTTGCACCTGCAACTCAAGAAAAAGGAATGTGTTCCTTGCACATGAAATATGAAGAACTGGATTAAAAAATGAGCAACAATCTTTTTCTTTTACGCCTTTTTTTTTCTAGTCTTGAAATTTTTTTTCTCTTCTTTTTACGTTTTTTTTTACATCCCAGCCAGCTTTGACAGCCCCTGTTGAGCCGTGGTGTGACGGCATCGCGGTGTGTGGCTGCACCATTGGAATGCTCAGAAACCTCACTCGCTCTCGCGCGTGAGTGTGCGGCAGCTTAACACTTCAGGTCCGCCACCAGAGGAAAAAACCTGCGGGGCCCCTTAACGCCAGGCGTTGAGCCGCCATCTCGGCTTGTTGCATTATCTCTGCCTACATTAGCGTCGGTAAACAGGAGCACGGCGCACGACGGCTCTGCAATTATCACGTCGTGAGGTGTGCTGCCGTCGAGCGAGCGGGCGAGTGAGCGCCCCGCTCTCTCTGCCACACCACTCTCTGATTGGTTGAGATGGACTGGCTCTGTGCTGGTGGTGCCACCCCGCTCTCTGATTGGTTGAGATGGACTGGCTCTGTGCTGGTGGTGCCACCCCGGTCTCTGATTGGTTGAGATGGACTGGCTCTGTGCTGGTGGTGCCACCCCGCTCTCTGATTGGTTGAGCTGGACCGGCTCTGCACTGGTGGTGCCACCCCGCTCTCTGATTTGGTTGAGATGGACCGGCTCCTGAGATGCAAACAGGTGGCCGGACAGATTGCGCAAGACCGCAGCAATGCAGACAGCACCGTCTTGCTGGGAACAGCCACCACTCCAGTGAAGAATGAATGTCTGGGCTGAATGTTCCAGAGCTGGCTGTTGTGACATCACAGGTCAGAGTTGAAAGGGGCGTGGCTTTGCCGGTTGTCCTCAGCACAGTGATAGGACGCGCGTCTCCTGTGTGAAAAGGCTTGTCTCTTGATCTCGCTTATCGACCCGTCAGCTTAATTGCGTCTAAATAATGGGTCCTCCCACAGGACATTCTCTACATTTTTTTTAATTGAAGGGCCGAAGGGCCCTGGCAACAATCAATTAGTAATAAACAACGGCTAATTAAACCAAAGATAACACATTTCTAATAAACAGGGCGTGTTGTCAGCATAAACGAAAGGTAGTGTTTTATTTAGTCGCTTTTTCTTGGAAAGAGAGATGGTTTTATGAGTTGCACTGTACATGGAAGCGTCTGTATTGTTTGCGGAAGTGTCCCTCTTGCTCAGTGTTGGAGGGTTTGTCGGACTAATTAGGCTCCTCGGAGGCAGTTTTTCAGTTGGCTGTTCTAGAACATTCTGGAACGTTCTGGAGTCGTGGAGATCAGAGGTTCAATGCTTTGAAATGTCAGGGGTGTTCCGCTCTCCTTGTTAAACAGTTTAAATGTGATTAATCTGCAGTAGCACTGAAACGAGACATCAGAAGAACATTTAGGTAGTACCGTCATATGATATGTGACTTAATATAACCAATTAATATAAATGAGATGCTACTGGTTTTTTGAAACATCCTCCTACTTGAAAACTCGCACTTGCACACACGCACACACACACCTCTTCACTTTTTCTGTATTGAACCATTTTTTTTTTGACCAAATTTTGATGTTTGTTTACTGTATGAATATTGAAGTAGATTTGTTGTTTTGTTTTTTTGTTTTATTAATCTCTTTCATCTCCATCTTGTGTGGTTGTATGAGATGTTAGTTTCACAGTATGTTGTTTAACATAGGCAATACAAATTATGCAAATAATGCAGACCATGAGGGACGATAAAAAGAAAACAGCTTAACATTGTTGTACATAATTAGCCACAATAACTTGAAATTCAGTGTTCAGATTTGTCAGATGATTCATATTTATTTATTGGATTGGTCCATTAAACCACTACTGTTTGGAAAATCCAGTGGGGTAAATGCTTACATTAGCCTGTCCCTCCCCCATGTTAGCCACCCAGTGTGGTACATACTTAAATTAGCCTGTCCCTCCCCCATGTTAGCTGCCCAGTGGGGTAAATACTTAAATTAGCCTGTCCCTCCCCCATGTTAGCTGCCAGTGGGGTAAATACTTACATTAGCTTGCCCCTCCCCATGTTCGCTGCCCAGTGGAGTAAATACTTACATTAGCCTGTCCCTCCCCCATGTTAGCTGCCAGTGGGGTAAATACTTACATTAGCCTGTCCCTCCCCCATGTTAGCTGCCAGTGGGTAAATACTTAAATTAGCCTGTCCCTCCCCAATGTTAGCTGCCAGTGGGGTAAATACTTGCATTAGCTTGCCCCTCCCCATGTTAGCTGCCCAGTGGAGTAAATACTTACATTAGCCTGTCCCTCCCCCATGTTAGCTGCCAGTGGGGTAAATACTTACATTAGCCTGTCCCTCCCCCATGTTAGCTGCCAGTGGGGTAAATACTTACATTAGCCTGTCCCTCCCCCATGTTAGCTGCCAGTGGGGTAAATACTTACATTAGCCTGTCCCTCCCCCATGTTAGCTGCCAGTGGGGTAAATACTTACATTAGCCTGTCCCTCCCCCATGTTAGCTGCCCAGTGGGGTAAATACTTACATTAGCCTGTCCCTCCCCCATGTTAGCTGCCAGTGGGGTAAATACTTACATTAGCCTGTCCCTCCCCATGTTAGCCTCCCAGTGGGGTAAATACTTACATTAGCCTGTCCCTCCCCATGTTAGCCTCCCAGTGGGGTAAATACTTACATTAGCCTTTCCCTTCCCTGTGAGCTTCTAGGCGCTGTCAGTCATGTTAAACATTCTGCAGCCCAAATTTGGACAACCTGTCAGAGGCGACACGAAACTCGCTGGTGTTGTTTTGGTCCTTAAAATATTGCAGCTATCTGTCCTTCATCTGCGGACTGTTATGTCTGCTTTAGTCTGTCTGTCTGTCTGCCTTAGCTCCTCATCTGAGCGTAGACGGGAGACACAGCCCACGCAGACTCGACTCGAAGCGGTGGGATGTTTTCTGGAGAGAACTGAGACGATATTGTATCGCGCTCATTTTGACTGAGCGGAGTCCCAGTTGTGTGCATGTCAGCACTCATGAGTGCCACTGAGCCATGTACTGTTGGGAGACTGGAATCTATTATAGCTCTCTCTTTCTCTGTCTCTTTCTCTATCACTCTGTCTCTCGTTTTGTTATGTTTGGTGGCTTTATAAACAAACTACCACTTTAGGAATTTAGATGAGCTTTTACAATATAATGAACACACAGTTTTTTTAATTATTTATTTTTTACGCATTTAATAGTCATTCAATATAACAGAATACAAACATTTTTGTTATTAAAATGTTATTACTGACATTGCTTCCATCGGAGGTTAGTCTCCTCGTCAGGCACCATTAACTTGAAATAACTTACAAAATAATTTAATTTCTTTGAATGTGGTGGTGAACAGGCCCGGCCAAATTCACCTGTGACACCTGTCTGCATGCTTACCTTTCTACCTGTACTGTATGCCGTGGATCTGACGTCTTTCACAGCCTGAGTCCATATGCTGTGCTTTTGGAATATACAGGGTGTGATTGTTGTATTAGTGCACTTATTCAGTATGAGGAAAATGTAACATATCTGCATAAAAACATAAAAGGAGAATCGGAATGTATATTATGGGGGGGGGGGTGTAATCTTTGAAATCGTTGTGGTTTTTGAAGTGTCCGACTTCAAGTCGATCATGGAAAAGTGGGAATCTCCATGACAACTCGAGTCACCAGCTCCTAATTGTCAAGTCCCTTTTTTTTGTTAAAGTGGCATAAAAATGAAAAATCCCATTTCAATATCATACACTGTATATTGATATTATTTTTTTGAACTGCATTGCGGTGCAAGGTTCAATACACATATATATTTTTCATCTTCTTACATACTTGTTTAAAGCCCGGAACATGGCTATTTATAAAATCGTATTTTTTTTAAATAAAGACTTTGTGTGCTCATTAGTGACAGACGTATAGCTGTTCTCTGTTGAGTGTTGAGTCCTGTGATGTGGTTTGCATTCTTGTGGAGGATTGTTTTTGATGTAATTTGAGAGTTTCACAGAAAGGAGCCTCTATCCAGTTCTGGACCAGAGCAGACAGAAAGAGTTTTAACTGGATTTTTTTTGACTGCATACCTTTTCTTTTTCTCCCTCTCTCTACCAGTTTTTCCCCTCTTTGTTCCTTAAATGAATTAGGCTAGAGTGATAATAACCTGTGAACACAGAGAGAAGGGAAGTGAGTGGAGTCTGCATATCCAGGACATCATTAAAAGTAAGTAGGGGGTGGCAGTGTAGTATGAAGGGTAAGGAGCTGGTCTTGTAACCTAAAGGTCACAGGTTTGATTCCCCGGTAGGACACTGTAGTATATATCCAGCTGTATAAATGGATGCAATGTAAAAAATGCCATGTAGAATGCTGTTCAAGTCATTCTGGACAATAGCGTCTGCTAAATGCCTGTAATGTAATGTACTAATGAAATGTATTGAGATTGAGATGGAACGCCATAACCTAAGAATTTCCGTCTCTGTGAAAAATGGTTTGTTTGAACAAGTTGGATGTCATCTCTCCGGTATGGATTTTAGTTGGTATCGTCTGGACATCTTTTTGCATTAAATCGCATTTTAAGTTGTCAACGTGTCAATAAAAGTGAGTTTGCGCTGAGCCTGTGGGGGATATTGATGTTTTTTCGTGAGTAAATCTGCAGCGAGGTGAACACATAATGGTTCAGTCGTGGGCAGGTTTGAATACCTGGTGGAATTCCTTCCCTTATGCCGTCCCTGACCTGAGCTGCTTCCTGTTATATAAAACAGATGGTAAATGTGTTTCTAAGTGACTGCTACCGCCATCCACTCGTATCATGGTCTCATGATGGGGGAGCAGTGTAGTACAATGGGTAAGGAGCTGGTCTTGAAACCCAAAGGTCATAGGTTCGATTCCCGGGTAGGGCACTGCCATCTGTACCCTTGAGCAAAGCGCTTTCAGTATATATCCAGCTGTATAAATGTAAATGCTGTGTAAAAGTTGTGTAAGCTGCTCTGGACAAGAGCATCTGCTAAATGCCTGTAATGTAATGTAATCTTAGTAATCCTTTTCTGAACCAGACTGATCCTGTGAAAGATTTGTAGATTCTTGGTATTTTTTGAACGGCGTCCCAAATCCCAGCCATCGCCCCTGTCCTGGCGTCTTCAGGAATCTGAGAAACGCCATCCCTGCTTTGCTCGTTTCATTTGTGCGTCGTTCAGATGGGCCGCTGTCTCTGGCACTGAGAGGAGCGTTTGTTTCACCCCTCTGGGTCAGACTGCTGCTGTCATAACCAGCGGTAATTCTGCTACGCACATCTTCTCAGCCCTGCTTTATCATAGTAACCACACGGTCGTTTTCATAAGTGTGTTCGGGGTGAAGGTTTTTACTTGGGCAAGCAAACTGCGTTTAACAACAAGGGGTTGTATTTATGAACTGGAGAAAAGCCAATATTCAGTGCAAAAATGTAAAATATTGTAGCAAAATAATATTAAGTTTTTTTTTTTTTTTTTTTTAACCTCGTTGTCAGGTCAAGAGTTAGATTGTCTTGACCAGAATTTATTTTCTGATAATTACATTTTATTTCAGTAGGTTCCTGTCGGCCACTGTGCATTTATGCTTGCCTGGCAGTATTTAAGTGGACATGCGTCTGCTGATCTTTAATCAGTCAGTGAGCTGCTGGATAAGCTAATCACGATTACGTGCGATGATGTTCACTGTCCGCATGACCGCACATGACCACACACGACCACTCGCTTCCCTCCATATTTTCTGGCGGACATTTTGTGACCGCTTCCATCATCAGGCCAAACCCCCCCCCCCCACCCCCACCCGGCTGGAGCGGCTCCTTCAGGTGATGCTTTTAGTGCGATTCGTTGTCATTTCCTGGCCATCTCTTTTAATGACATCAATCATCACAGGAACTCTTTATTTGGTCATTCGCGTGGATCGTGAAAAATGCGTTAATTACCGTGAAAGCCCTGGTGTAACGTGGGGTTACTTAAGCAGATGGAAGAGTATTATTTATCATTTATGATGATGATGTTGAGGGCCTGGGCTGGAGGGGTCTTTTGGCATGGGGGGGTGCCAAAGCGTGACTTTCTTTGATGGTTTCTATAACCTTGATTGGTCTCAGATGCGATGGCCGGGGGGGGTCAGATTAGTCATCCATTGCTGCCAAGTCAGCACTTTTTTGCCGTGGGCATCGGCGATATTTTAAAATCCTCATCAGCGCGTCCATGAGAAACGACATTTCACGCAAAGGTGGCCATTTTGGGCTGAAGTATTGTAGACATGACAAATCAAAGGTGGGGGGGAAAAAACAAACCTCTGATCTAATTCAGCCCAAACTGGATAAATAGAGAGTGATAGCAGTGATACTCTGCTGTACCAATTCCCTGCCCTCCTGTAGCTTCCTGTTTTCAGGATGTCTGGTGTGAAATAGTCACTGGCTCTCCTGTAGTACTGTGTTTGGCCTGTAGGGTGTAAAATAATCACTAGCTCTCATGTAGTACGGTGTGGCTTGTATGGTGTAGAAGTGTCACAAAAGTTGTGTAAAAATAATAAATATGAAATAAGTAAATGCAAAAATGTTTTTTTTTTATTTAAAAAAATGTTAATGAGCTGAAATTAGCATTGCTCTTATCTAGAGCTCTCCTTGCTCTAATTTATTTGGATTCCAGTCTTTGTTCGCCTTTGGGTTCCAAACCGCCCATGTTGAGAAAGTAAATAAACAAAGCGCAGGATGAAATCTCTGAGAGAGGTGCGTTCGAGGGGCCCGCAAAGCGCTCCTGCGTTTGTCTGTGATTGGCAGGTCTGACATATGGAATAGTTCATGTATTCCCAGGTGAGAGAGAGAGAGGGAGGGAAAGAGAGAGGGAGAGGGTGAGAGAGAGAGGGAGGGGGAGAGTGATGGGAAAGAGAGAGGGAGGGAATGAGAGTGGAAGTGAGGAGGCTGAGTTTTTTTTTTTTTTGATTTTTATATGCGGTATTCCTGATCAAAAGCATCCCAGATCCTTCACGCTAAATTTAGCATCAATGGCAATTAGTGCAGCAGTCAAACAGTCATTCCTGTTGCAGCTACGAAGTGGAGACTTTAGTGAGACATGCAGTGCTTGTGTGTGCATGTATGCATGTGTGTGTGCATGTGTGCCTGTGTGTGTGTGCATGTATGCCTGTGTGTGTGCATGTGTGTTCCTGTCTGTGTGCGCATGTGCCTGTGTGCCCCTGCGTGTGTGTGTGTGTGTGTGTGCATGCATGTGTGTGTGCATGTGCCTGTGTGCTGGCATGCATGTGTGTGTGCATGTATGCCTGTGTGTGTGTGTGTGTGTGTGCATGTGTGTTCCTGTCTGTGTGTGCATGTGCCTGTGTGCTGGCATGCATGTGTGTGTGCATGTGTGTGTGCATGCGAGCGTGCGTGTGTGTGTGAGTCGGCAAACGATGAGCATCAAAGGAGGAAAAAATACAGAAAAACAAAATCTGTTTGGACAAAAATCTGAATCCGTGAACACACGGAACAAGGAGATAAGCCTGTGATTGGCTAAACAGCAAATAGTGGAAAAAAGCTCATGGGTTGAAGGCTGCTTCATTCTCTGTGGAAAATGCCCCAAAGTGATTTTAATTGGTTCTTGGGAAATTAAAAATTGATTGACTGAATGGGGCAGTCAGCCTGAATAGCTTGAGGAAATGTATAGCTGACTAAGTCAGGAATATGTCAAATGTAATTTGTTTAACATTATTATTTATATGTGGTCTTGTAAGTAATATTTCAGTGTGAAGGAACATACAGAGGTACAGTCTAAGTATTTGTAAAAAATCTTGAGGTTAGTCTGTATTACATGGACTTCATGAATTTTACATTTTCTGCAATATTAATGATTTACATCTGCATATAGGGCATTTAGCAGCACACTCCAATATCCAGAGCGACAGTTAAATTTCTTTTACCCACAATCCATCACACCGCAGGGTATTTGCTGAAGCAGTTCAGCTTCTCAGGACCTTGTTCACAGGTGCAGTGGCAGGGGACCTCATGGGAATCCAGTTCCCTAACCCCTGTGCTTCATTTCTACCCCTCAAGGTGTGGAGAAGCTTGTGTTGCTTCACATTCCCTTAGTGAAACGTTGCATTTGGCTATTATTCATTTATTAACGGGCCTGTATGGTACCGTATAAAAGACACACTACACCTTTGATACGGAAAAGAATATGTATCTTATCATTAAAGGCACTTTTTGAGAGAGACGATATTAGTGGCGTTATTCCCGTCGCATTATACGGAAATGACTCAAAAGGAGTCAGTTTCTCCTCGCTCTATGTGGCTCATTAGAGCGTCGCTTTCGCACAAACGTATCAACAGTGTTCTGAACTAATACGCTTTTATATTCTCCGGCTGCGCGGTTTGTGAAAATAGAACGCTGAAGGTCACGGAGGCGTTTGAACACTGCAAGTGGCTCGGCGGAGAGACGGCGTATCGTAAAAAATTATCACGCGGCTTTTGCGCCGCAGATTTTGGTCCATTGATGTACGCGGCTGAAAAAGCGTCTTCAAGGGGGGGGGGGGGGGGGGGGGACGCCAGATAGAGGCTTCTGTAGTGACTGCGCACGCGACTGCGCACGTCTTCTCGTCCTGAACCCGACTGCCTCTCCTCTCTGCTTTTTAATTGCTTTTCCTACCGCTCCTTTGTGCAGATAGCGGCAGCTTGGAGAGGAAAACTGCTTCATTTTGTTTATTTCGATTCCAAATAATTTGAATGGAGCTTTTTGTTTATAGTTGGCAATGAAGTTTCACACAACGCAAATAATCCTAGATTCTAAAAACACACGGACCAAGAGTTGATATACAAAGGAAAAACCCCATGAGTATTTGGTTATAACTTTTCTTAATAACGAAAGGAAACTAAAGACTAGTTGACTGGTGGGAGACTTTTTTATTTATTAAAATTTTTTACACGTGGAGTTTCACATAAACAATATTTGTCCAAATTTATTTAATTAAAAATTTTCACTTAGACATGTTTAATCTCTATATTAATGTGTAAACTGTAAACACTGCCTGCTTTCTCTATGGTCTGAGTCTTGAGTGTACTTGTGGTGGCGTTGGGTTTGAAGATGCAGTGCTTTAATTATCACACGGGCGATGGACAGCAGCAGCACGAGTCCTCGTCTGCTGAGCTCGTTTTTAACGAGAGCGAGAGCGAGGGAAGGGGGAGGAGAGCGTGTACCTGTCATGGCTTTATCCGCGGAGCGAGGTGTCAGACTGCACTGACGCAGGTGTGCGGCTCCAGACGGGCGCGCGGCTGTGAACATCAAAGGAAAGAGGAGCGCCAGGTGAGGAGGAGAGCCGGAGAGCTGCTTAGCTGACGAGCAGAAGGGAGGGAGATGGGATGAGCTCGAGGGGGTAGCTGCTTAAACCGTAAAAAGCCTCACTCTAATTTTTCATATTTCTAGACCTCTCAGGATAACACTGATCAGAGTGAGTATGATTAAAATAAAAAAAATAAAAAAATATTAATTTTAAAATCTGCTGCCAGCTAGTCTGTAAGTCACCGTGTCGAAGCTGCTCGCAAAGTTGCTGTAATCTCTGTCGGTTAATTGGCCTAATTGGGCCGGTAGCCCTGAGCCCCGCTCCCTTGCAGGATTTTGTGGCCGCGAGTCAGACGACTGGTTCAGAAGTTCAGCTGGGACGGGGTTGTCGCGGGGGTGCGGTGTGAGCCGAGCCGTTTTCGGATGGGAACGTGACGGCCGTGTTCACAGCGAGGTCACGGAGAATATGAGCCCCTATCTGTGTGTCATTTCAGGAAGCTGTCGTAATCAGCACGGGGGCGAAGCCAGTGCCGTTGCTCCACACGGTCCCTGCTGTATGAGCGGGGAGGGGTGACTTCAGGTAATGAGGCGCAGGGCAACCCAGCTCATCCTGGCTCTGCTCTAACCTGTGTGTGTGTGTGTGTGTGCGTGTGCGTGCAGATTCTGAGTGTTTTCTGGACATTAGAAAGTACTAAGAGCAGTCTCATGCTAAACCCATTTGAATTACGTATTGGTTGATGACTTGAACGTTTTCTCTTTTAGGCAAACTGCATTACTGGTCTTTAAGACTGAGGGGTACCTTACAAAATAGTATGTCAATAGCATGCTAATTTAAAATATTTTTATTTTTAAATTTGAGAAGTTATTTTTTCTAGAATATAACAATGCAAGTTTTCCATTCAGTGTAGCTCGTTACCCCGATGTGTGATGGGTTTTCAGATACATGTCCTTCCATGGGGCTCTCCAGTGGTATGAACAGTAAAAGGGGGGAACTCTTTGTTAAATTCTGTTGGAGATAGTCGCCTGCACCTGCCTGCAGCCATGGGGCCCCTGTTTCTAAGCCACCAGTCTGCAGCCATGGGGCCCCTGTTTCTAAGCCACCTGCCTGCAGCCATGGGGCCCCTGTTTCTAAGCCACCTGTCTGCAGGAAATGAGCCTCGGCCGTTTGTCACACGGTCCCTGGGGCCCCGCGGAGCGCCTCTGATTCCTCCTGTCTGTTATAAGCTCTCCTCCACAGTGAGGCTCGTCTCACAGCACTGTGGCACTGTGTGCAGTGAGCTCTGTGCTGTCTCTCTTCCCTCCTCTCTTCAGTACTGACACTGTGTGCAGTGAGCTCTGTGCTGTCTCTTCTCTCATTCAGTGAGCTCGCTCCCCCCAGTACTGACACTGTGCGCAGCTGACTCTGTGTCTCTCTTCCTCTCTACGCACTTGGCACTGTGGCAGTGAGCTCTGTGCTGTCTCTCTTCAGTACTGACACTGTGTGCAGTGAGCTCTGTGCTGTCTCTTCATACTACCTTGTGCATCCTGTCTTCTCTTCTCCTCTGCATGTACTTCCAGCCTCTCACTGTGCACTGTGCATGACTCTCTACCTCATCACCACACCGTACACTCACCTCTTTGTCATCGCACACACGCACACGCACGCACTCATGCACAAACACTCAAGCACACAGACACGCACACTGACACGAATGTACACATACACACGGACTCGCAATTGTGCGCAGACACGTTCTCTCACACACAATAATACACAGACTCAGTCACACACACACACGCACATGCTCACACACACTCAAGCAAACACACACACACGGACGCGCACACAGTCACATCCCTCCCCCACTACCCCTCGCCTGTCAATCATTATTCTTCCACTTCATCCCTTTTATTTATTTATTTATTTATTTTTTTTGTTCTTCCCAACTTCCTAATTAGAGGTGGCCTTTGGTCCAGAGTGAAGCGTTACGGTTTAATTTGCTCCATATTTTGGTATGCAGGTGCGCAGCTAGAGAAGTGGTGCTTTTGTGAAAGCGCTGTGGCTGTGCCACTGTGCCCTGGCACTGATCCTCCATTTCGCTAATGCTGTGGGTTATTCGCAGCTCTAATGGTGCAAAGGCTGCTTTCGCCGGACATCTTTTAATTTGGAGAAGGGTCATGGGAAATCTTTTTTGTTTTTGTACTGCAAGGGTTACAGATAACCACTCATCATAGATATGACGCGAGCATCGCATAGTTTTGAAAGGAACATTGAATAGCGTCTGCTGCCTGCAGTTCTCAGAAAGGCCAGCAGGGGAAAAGACTCGAACAGTGACATTCACATTGTATTTAGCCACAAAAGCAAATTAACATAAATGGCAATATAGCTCTTAGACTCCTGTTTCTCTCTCTCTCCCTCTCTCTCTCTCTCAGCGGCAGCGAGGAGAAGGTGGAGGTTTTTCTCATTCTCTGACTTCCCTTTCTTCCTCCCTCTCTCTCATTCACGCTCATTTGCATCACTCCATTATCCTCTTTATGCAGGAGGGACGGAGATAAAGAGAGCCAAAGCAAATAAAGACAGAGGCTGGAGTGGCGTTTGAATCAATTACAACCTGGAGAATTTTTCATTTGCATCCATATCGGCTCCAAACCTGAATAAATGCCAGGCACCTTTGTGTCTGGTTATTTCAAGGCGCATTTTCACACATTACAGAATCAGTCGGTTATTTTCAATTCAGTCAGTGGCAGGTACAAGCTACAGTTCAGACAAGTCGATTATTGGATTTCACATGGCAGTACAAGAGAGTCGTACGTCGGTATTGGGCTCATTGCAAGTGGAGTTAAAATCACAGTTTAGCAGCACAGTCGGTTATGTGGCATGCATTCACAGTGGCAGTTACAAGCACAGTTACAGACACAGTCGGTTATTGGGCCAGTTCAAGTGGCAGGACAAGCACAGTGTACAGCACAGCTCGGTTAGGTCTACAGTGCAGTTACAGCCAGTCACAGACAGTCGGTTATTTGTCTTTACTGCGTTACAAGACAGTTCAGAACAGTCGTTATTGGCTCATTCACAGTGGCAGTTACAAGCACAGTTACAGACACAGTCGGTTATTGGCTCATTCACAGTGGCAGTTACAAGCACAGTTAGTCACAGTTAGCTGGCTACAGTCACAGTTACAGTCCGTCGCAGTTAGTCACAGTTTGCTGCCAATGGTCACAGTTACATTCAGTCAGAGTTTGCCAAAGTTAGTCAGTCACAGTTAGGATGCCTGCTGCGCAAGAACAACGTCCTATGCCGTCTTAATTTGTTTGTTTGTCTGCCTGTAGATACCTGTTCAATATGAATATTAGAATTATTACAATATAGTTAAAATGCATTTCAATTGAGAATTGATATTGCTATTACAATAACTATAGCGCAAGGAGCCTTCTAATTATTATAATTATAATTATGAAATGACAGCACCCTCTCTCTTGAAAGTGTGTTTATGATATTTTATTAGCAAACAGTGATCTGAAATTCAGACAGGGGTTTTCTAGAATACGCACTGGCCCATCATCTTCCTCTCCACCGGTGAGTAAATTGCTATGCGTTCAGGGTAAATACCTCAGTCAAATGAACAAATAGATTGCTGGTTCCTTAATCGACACGGTTACCGCAAATTCTATATCACATGCTATTGCGCACTCACATAGTCAAACAGCGGCCAATTTGCTGGGAATAGCAGCAGATGGGGCAAGTGTGTAATGTTTGCTTTTTGCAAAACCGTGGGGGAAAATAGCAGACCCTACTCCTTAAGGGCTGAGTCTGTAGTCTGTAGCACTGTGTACCACTAAGAAGCAGTACTCTACCCAGTGATGTCAAATGCACCATCAGAGAATGTTGCCACTGATTTCCCAATTTAGCCGAACAGGAGGAGGAGGAGGAGAATATCATCCTGCATATGATGTCCTTTCCATAGAATTGCATCAATGCAGTTAATCACTGCTCCACTGACTGCTTTTCTGCAGTAGTTGGTATTCACAAAGTCAGTTTGACGTGTATTAAAAACATTTGAATGCGCACCTGAACACGTGAGGTGACATTTTAATAAAGGGGTTGGTTCACGGCAAACGGATTTGCTCAATAAAGAAATCATACATTCTGGAATCCAACTGCTGTACAGCAAATTAATCAGATTTTATATGAAGGACAATATAGGATTGAGCCAGACAGCTACAGTATATAGATACAGGAGGAAGCAGCTGCTTTTAAGCCATATATTACATTACAGGCATATATTACATTACATTACAGGCATTTAGCAGACGCTCTTATCCAGAGCGACTTACACAACTATTTTACATTGTATCCATTTATACAGCTGGATATATACTGAAGCAATTCCGGTTAAGTACCTTGCTCAAGGGTACAACGGCAGTGTCCTACCCGGGAATCGAACCTGCGACCTTTTGGTTACAAGTCTAGTTCCTTACCCACTGTGCTACACTCCGTGTATATATACTCTTGGAATTAAAAGTACTCTAGAATTGTGTTGGTGTTACATTGAGTGACTGTACTGTGCGAGAATCAGAAAATGCATTAAACTGCTGTATCTCAAACTGGGGAAAGAGAAATTCTGGTGAAATTAGGACGGGGTTGGGGGGGGGGGGGCGGCGTGGGAGAGGGAGTTTACCTGAAGCATCACCTCTCGAGTGCATTAAAAGTTGAAAATTGGGTGAAAAGGTGGCCAGGAGCCCCTATTTTGTTGCCTGCGCGTCTCCGCCTCCCCAGAGTTGTCATAACAGGTCCCGGAGGAGGCGGGCCGAGCCCGTGGACTTGCGAATCTGAGCGGGTTCTGGCGGGACAAGAAGCCGCGGTAATGGCTTTGCTTTGCTGCTAATCCTGTCGTGAGAGCGTAGAGTCTGTGGAGGATTCTTCCTCATGTGGGATTGCCCCAATTTAAACATCAAAGGCTTCCTCATTATGATTCTTGCATCTATCTCCAGTTTAGAGGAGGAAATTATTATATATATATATATATTTTTTTTTTTCCCCGCAAAACTGCTATATGAGGAGACTTCGCTGTCATGCAATTCTCACCGGACTTGACGTTTGCTTGCTTGTAGAAAAATATAATTATTACTGCTTTCCTGGGTAAGCAACACAACCCTGTTGACTTTGTGTGCGATGGTATGATAATCTCCTTATATCCATATACACACACGCCCATACATGCGCGCACACACACAGAGACACGTACACACACACACAGGCACACACGCACACACACACACAGAGGCACATGTACCCACACACAGGCACAGACACCCTCACACACACACACACACACACACACACACTAACACACAGAGACACACTCGCACGCACGCACGCACACACACACATGTCTCACACACACACACACACACACACACATGTCTCTCACACACACACACACGTCCCACACACACACACAACACACAAGTCACACACACACACACACACACACACACACACAGGCACACACATACACGCACGCGCGCACACACACACACACACACACACAGCTGTTTGTCGCTGGACTCAGCAGCTCTCTGGGCTCCAGACGGTTTAAATTGATTTCGTTTGGTGTCAGTCGTCTGCCCACAAAGAGCAGATTTTTCACAATCCTGACCGGCCCGTTCCTGCAGGCGCATTTCATCCCTCCCTCCCTCCCTCCCTTTCTCTCTCCCTCCCTCCCTCCCTCCCTCCCTCTCTCCCGAGAGAAACGGAGCGCTCTCCTCCGCAACACGCCTCTACTTTGTGCTACATTCTGCGTGAGGTCAAAGGTCACCTTTACAGGAAGCCAGCGTTATCGTCTGTCATTTAGTTTCCCTGTTTATTTACCATAATCGCACTGCGCTGCTTTGACTTGCTAATCCGATGAGTTAGAAGCTTTTCAGTCAATCAATCAATCAGTTTTTATATAGAGGGTTTTGCAAAGGATTTCTCCCAAAACCCTTTACAGCATTTCCCAGGGTAAACTCATAAAACAAGCCTGAGGTGATGATTGGAAAATCTTCCTGGCAGGCCTGAATGAGCAAACCTTGGGAGCCAGCCGACTCGGTAGAGGGAGGGACCTACTGGGGGTGGAGACCCAGATCCCGCACTGGCATGGCAACCTCGTGGCCTTGTAAGGAGGACGCGTATCTCACAAATATACTGCTGCTTGGTAGTACCTTCACATAATACCTTCAACATTCCAAAGCAGGAGCTTGGTCGGCCCTCTCCTTAATGCATAGCCTGCGATGCTAACAGTAATGTACTAATGCTAATGTATCAATGCTAATGGCGCTTCTGTGCGAGGAGTCTGTGGAGACCAGTTCCATGCCATCGTGAGCATGACTCCTGGGACTCAAACAACTTGGACGAGTCAAATAGTTTGAAAATCTTTAAAAGACAGATCTACGTATCAACTCAAACCAGAGTGGCATTTTCCACGGCCTGCTTTTTCATTTTTATTTTTAACCAAAAGATTTTTTTCGAACTATTCACATTGTTCTGAGAACTAATCTTGCTATAAATTGTTTCAAATGTGCTGTTTTACACAAGCATGCTATCACACTCCCGATGTCCGAGAAGCATTATTAACCCCCAAGTTATCAGGGATGACTTTAGATAAGTATTTTTAAAAATAAATACGGTTGCTGGCTCCACGAATGCAAAGAAGCGATGACTGCAACGATAATTAAAACAGGAAGACTAGCCACTGGCCTGGACAGTCATGCGCTCGCCAGACATGTGGTTATGATAATTAATCCCAGAAATGACGCAGAAAGGAATACACTGACAGAAAACAAGGGCGGACGCAGCTGGGGGCTCGGGGGGTGGGGGGGTTAAGATCTTTATCCCCCGCAACTGGGGAACAGGCCTGGAGGAAGAGGAGGGACGGCTCGGGGAGGAAGGACCAGACCCAAGCTGAACGGAGCCTTTTTGTGATTAAACTGCACACATCCAGTTCCTCCTCCTCCTACTACTACTATTAGTACTACTACCACCACTAGTGGTAGTGGTAATTGTAGTAGTACTCCTACTATTAGCAGCATTTGTACTAGTACTACTACAAATTTTTCTTGTTCTTATTTTTATTCATTATAGTAGTAATGGCAGCAGTTGCAGTAGTCTTTTTTTTTTTGCTGGTATTGTTTTGCATGCTGATGCTGCAAATGAAGTATGTGATATTGTCTTCCCACTGACTTGTTAAAGGAGATATTTCACCTAGACACATTTGGTTGGCACCTCTCTGTGTTCAGATTAGGTTGAGTTCTTGCTGAAACTGTGGTTAGCTTGCAAATATGGCATGAAAAAAAAAAAACAGCAAAAGAAAAGTATTTCTTGAAACTGTTTAAATCTGATGAAATAGGTTGCCATGCATAATAAACTTGCTTATTTGTATAACCTTGTACATTAACCTTGCATTTCAACAAATAAGCAAAACAAGACTGCCAAGGAAAACCAAAAACCTTGAAAATGCATTCATTATAAAATGTCTGCTAAAAGGTATGCAAAACTGGAGCTATAGGATAGAGTGGTTTTTGGGTGCATAGTTGCATATGCAGTATGGAGTTTGCTGGATTGTTGCAGTATGGTGTATGGAGTTTGATGCTGTAAGGAGTTTGCTGGTTTGCTGCAGTATCGGTTATGGCAGTGTGTTGCAGTATGGGGTATTGAGTTTGCTGGTTTGTTGCTGTAAGGAGTTTGATGGTATGTTGCAGTATGGTGTTCGCTGGTGTGTTGCCGTATGGGGTATGGAGTTTGATGGTATGTTGCAGTATGGTGTTCGCTGGTGTGTTGCAGTATTGGGAATGGTGTTCACTGGTGTGTTGCAGTATGGGGTATGGAGTTTGCTGGTGTGTTGCAGTATGGGGTATGGAGTTTGCTGGTGTGTTGCAGTATGGGGTATGGAGTTTGCTGGTGTGTTGCAGTATGGGGTATGGAGTTTGCTGGTGTGTTGCAGTATGGGGTATGGAGTTTGCTGGTGTGTTGCAGTATGGGGTATGGAGTTTGCTGGTGTGTTGCAGTATGGGGTAAGGAGTTTGCTGGTTTGTTGCAGTATGGGGTATGGAGTTTGCTGGTGTGTTGCAGTATGGGGTAAGGAGTTCGGAGGCTGCAGAAGGGGGAGGATGTAGTGGAGCTTTGCAGGAGATCCCTGTAGAGTCGGCAGTAATGGAGATAAGCTCGCCGCGTTGTCGTACCGTGGAAATCGACAAAGGGAACATGCTCTGGGAGATTTGCGCATTGCCCCCGGTGGAGAGCAGTTTGCATGGCGCCATAATGTTTAGCCGCATTAGGGATCATTAGGGCCTGGCACCAAAAGGGGGGGGGGAGCGGTGTCAGAGTCCTCCCCCCCCCCCCCCCTTTCCTCCTCTAATGCAGCCGTAATCCACCCCCTAAACTCCCGCTCCCAGCCACCTTGTGATGTGGGGAATCTTTAAAGAGATTAGTTTTGGAAGATATGAGGCATCCATGATTGCTTTCGTATTTATACAGATTCCCCTCTCCTCCCCCTCAACCCCCCCTTTGGTATTTATACAGATCCCCTCCGTAAACCCCACCCCCACCCCGGCATCTGATGAGTGTGGAGAGGATCTGATCTGCAGTCCCTCTGCAGTTCTCTCATTGAACAGCAGGGGCGCTGTGGCCCGTTCTGGGAGCTCTGTGGAACTTGGCTGAGCGTAGCGCTGTCACCATGAAGGGCTGCTGCAGTTGTGCGAGCTGACTTTGGCTGATTTGGCCCTGCCTAGATTGCGTGGAACGGAAAATCAAATTCGCAAGAAACCACGGCTCTGTGAAACCACAATTACAGCCTTGATTTAATCAACGTTTATCCTTATTATTTCTTCACAGTCCCAAGTTCAGCCAGGCCCTGCAATTGCCAGAACTCACTGCCTGGATAAATATATATTTTTTTTTTTTTTAGAAACTTAGCTACGTATGAGTTTATTTGTCAGAATTCTGCTTGGATTAGAGTACCTACGAGGCACATTGAAATGGCTGGAATTGAGGGATTTTTCATGGCAATGGCCCCTGGGGGGCCCCAGTTGGTTTCCTGAAGGGTGTCTCTGCAGAAACCCCCACAGTGGTGCAATATGGGGGGGGGGTGTGGGGGTGTGGGGACGTGGGGGGGGGTGGTGTGGGAGGACACGGCTGGTTACCAGCGAATGGCAGTGGTGTGTAGCGGGGTCACACCTGGCATGCACAGCTGTGCTGATTCTGCCAGTGGGTGCCGCGGAGTCCACTATAAATACAGACTCAGACTCTTGCTGCCCTTAACTGCCATCATTTATTTATTTCTTTATTTTTAAAACAACATTTCAGAGCCTGTATATGTACCTCACCTCAGGCCTCCCTCTAGACCAGGGGTGTCCAGTCTTATCCGAAAAGGGCCGGTGTGGGTGCAGGTTTTTGTTTTAGCCCAGTATTACGACACCTGATTCTAACTAATTAACTAATCACGCTCTTCAATCAAGACATTGATAAGTAGAATCAGGGGTCTGGCCCTTTTTGAATACCCCTGCTCTAAACCATTCCTTTCACATTTTAAGATTTTTATAGCTTAATTGAGCATTGACCGTTGTACTACACTGCCACCTCTTACAGTGAGAGAGAGAGAGCCTCAGCACAAGATAGCACGACAAAGAATCATTTATTAGACAAACGTTTGTAAACGGTCTAAGGGCATTTAATTCCAGCGATGCAGCGCACCTTCATGTCATAGTTTATTGAGAGAGAGAAGTGTCGGCACAAGGCTCTGCAGGACTGGGACTGCCTGTGACCCCCAAACTCTCCAGGAAGGAAGTTCTGCCCCTTAACCCAACACCTCCAGGCCCTTGGGTTTGGGGGGTTGGGGGGGGGGGGGTGCAGTTTATTTATATATATATATTTTTCTCACACATTAATTTCTTTTGAAAGCCTCTGGGTTTCTGCGGGGGGACGATATGGCTGATGTGTGATTTTGAGAAAGGGTGATGCTTGCCAGCTTGGGCTCCCAACAAAAAGCGCAGTGTCTGCCCCCCCCCCCACCCCCACCGCCCCCCCACCCCCCCGCCGGGGTGGCGAAGGGCATTTCCTGTCAGTATCCCGTAACGTTTCGGCCTCCTCCCCCCCTCCCCGGAGTCCCGCGGTCCGCTAGACAGGAAGTCCCGGGCCGGGAAGGGCGAAGCGAGAGAAATTCTTTCCTTCCTCCTCCTCCGGAGGAGGAGGAGGAGAAGGAGGAAGGGGGAGGGGGAGGGGCCTCCCGTCACCTGGGCGATTTCCGTAGGGCGGTAATTTAATCCGCGGCAAGCGGGCGCTTGCGGAAACCGAGGGGTCCCGATTTTTGGGATTAGGGTGCAGCTGATCCTGGATTAGGTGCTCGTTGCGGTGCGGATTGTGAGCCTGTCTCACAGGTGATTGGGCGCCGAGCAGCTCTTCATCACCCTCAAAAAGGCGACACATCTTGTCCTTGCTCCAAAATTCTTACATTTTTTTTTTTTGTCATGTTGATATGCTAATTTAACATTTGAGGGAAGCTTTCAACCACAGAATAAGTCTTCACAGATTAAAGTACCTACTGGTGAGAACAAATAAAAAGATTAGCGTGTTGATATTTTATCAAATTGCGTCTCGGGCACCGTGGTTAAATGACGGCAGACATTAGCAAAGCAATAGCCATAGCCGGATTCGGGGAGTGGTCTTCCTGAGGCCACGCGAACTTCGCAATTTATAATTTCAGGGCTTTACTTCAAATGCGCCGATATCCGGATCTGATCTCCCCCGATAGCGCCTTAATTTTACGGCAATTCAGTCATCGACGTTATCCGCTGTTTTTAATTCTCCTCTTCTGACGCCGCAATCACGGCGATTTAATACCGTTATCTAATCCCGGCGGTGGGCGTCTGTACCTTCAGCGCTTGTCGGCATTATACGGATAATTCCACTAACTGATGCAACAGCGGGTCTCCGATTTTCTCTCCCCGCTAAACTGAGGAGAAGCTCTTTTAACACAACACATTTATACAACCATCACCCCCCCCCCCCCCACCCCCAGCCCACCCCCGGTCCCCCTCCCTAAAGCCAATCACTCACTTGGATCATAAACAGTTCCCACACAGGCAGAATCACCAGCTGTCCAGGTTGTTTAATGGCACTTAATGATATTTACTAGTTCCTCTAAAAGTGTATTACTTTTGGCACTTTTTGCAGTGCATTGATTTAACGAGGCTCATCCTCCTTGAAAGAAAGCCATGTGACTCTGGATCATCCACGCTGTCAAATAAATATTTTATTTAAATTAAATCGCCAATAAAATTTAGAAGAACTATAAAATAATTTATTTAAACTATAAATAATGCACTTATTTCATGTCTGGAGACATGACACTGCTGCTTTTTTTTCTGGCATTTTGGAAGGAGTTGGTAAATAAGTATGTTAACATGTCATATTGCACATAGTTTCTGTGCTCCCATAATTAGAGTATGATTTAAGTGTAGTGTTAATGTATAGAGGAGAGATATGGAGAGAGTGGGGGGACTATGGAGAGAGAGAGAGAGAGAGAGTGCTTTCTACCTACATGTCTGCCTCTGATTTGTCAGGCTGAGTACGCCAGACTATAAACACCTTGTGCCAATCACACTGGCAAGGGAAAAAAAAAAAAAAAAGACTTTTCAAAGCATGTATTCTTTCAGTGTTTCCAAAAAAAGACCTGACCGTGTGATATTCGTCTGGAGGCTTCCCCTGTGGGCTCTCTCCTTCAGCGGAAAATAACAAGAAAGCCGCCCGAATGCAAATCGCGTACCTGGTCCAAGTCTTCTGATGCCGCTGCTCTCCACGGCAACGCTGCGCCTTGTTTACTTGGCGGTTAGTCGTTTGGCTTTTGGCTTTGAGTTTCGTGGGTGGACCGGGTGAAATCAGGCATGTGGGGTGGGGTGGGGTGGGGGGGGGGACAGGGAAAGGTTCTTCAGGGGACTCTGAGCGGCTAAAACTGCTGTGCGTAATACTTTAATACTTTCAGCCAGGACACTGGCCGTATTGATGAGATTTCTGTCCGCAGTACACCCCCCCCCCCCCCCCCCCCACTGGGCTGCGGAGTGGGGGGGTTGGGGAGCTCTCGGGACACGGCTCAAGGAAACCTGCCACAATCAAGGATGCAAGTGGCTTCAATGGCATTCCTTTTTTTAAATTTTTTTACATTTATTTTTAAAATACTTTCTGCTCTGTCTGTGCAGATGCAGTTGGCTCACCTATAGTAAGTTCCTTGCTAAATTGCTCTGGATAAGAACGTCCGCTAAACACCAAATATTGTGATTGTAAATTAAAATAAACATTATATACAGCGTAGAATTCAAAATATATGAAAATGAACACTTATTAATAAAAACCATAATAATAATATGGTAAACACATTCTCCCTGTTATTAAGACTGAGTGATGCCCCTGAACGTTCAAAGGCCTCTGTAATCATTTCCGTCCCACAAGCGACGGAACGGAGAAATCCCGAAATCCACGGACGGGAGGCTCCTGGGGGGCTTTGATGAGCGGGTTCCTTATGGAACACAACTATTTTATTTGGCTGGATTAAGGGCTCTGCACAGGGCAGCCGTTGTGCTCTCCTGGTTAGCAAGCTTTGCTTATTTTCCTTGTGTTTTTTTATAGAGGAAAAATGTCTGAACTACTGGATTTAATTTATTTGTTTGAGCCGTAAGACGGGAGACAGGGCGAGAGAAGCAGCTTTTGAGGATTGTCTTTTGCGTTTTCGCATTTGTGAATTCTTTTCGGACGTTAATTTTTCTCTCGTGATTCCGTAATTACCTGTTAGTAAGGAAAAAACAAATGGGTTTTCCCCATGTGAAATTCATTTTTCACAATCCCTACATTTCATTTATGGTGAAATAAGAGAATAAGAGAACCTCCTCCTTTCTGTCTGAGACAGAGCGAGAGAGAGAAGAGCGAGAGAGTGAGAGACAGAGAGACTGAGATGGTCGGAGGGCGAGAGAGAGTGAGAGATGGAGATGGTCAGAGAGAGAAGTAATCGGATGCACCTGTACATCCCCTGTCCTAAATGTGACCTGTTGACGAACACATGCTGTTCCCCCGAACCCAAGTGGAACATCTGTGAGGCAAACGTATTTTCGGAGGTATTTCCACTGGCCGGAGTCAAACCTGTAGCCCAAGGCTACTGCGTGAATACAAACAGACTCTTCCTCTTCCTCTCTATCGTCACATCTTTACCTGGAGAGAAACGGGGGAAGTCTGTTTTTGGCCAGGGGCGGTGTAAGGGGTAAGAATGCACTTAGAAACTCCCCCGATACCTCCAGAAATTAGGGGGGTGGGCGGGGGGGCACTCTGTATTCTCCAGAAGGGCCACTTCACACAGTATGATCTCAGCCATGATAAAATGTCTCAGCGGTCGGATCCTAGTGGAAGTTCACAAGCACGGGGGTATCGTACAGCAGATCAGCGCTCGAGTTCTTTCAGCGCTGAACTCGCCTCCCCAGGTGCTTACGAGTGCCTGTCGTTACTCTTTTGAGCAACTAGCGTTGCCAGCAACCAGACAAAAATTTACTTTTTCATCGGTCCGTCATTCCAGCTGCCGTTTCTCACGAGTAGCGAGACAACCGTAGAGGAAGATGCGACAAGATGACAAAAGATACCAAAGGAGTCCAAGGATAGAGAGTGCATCGGTTTTGTACAAGGTCATGAGTATTTACCTCATCTGAGGTTCACATTAGCTTGTGTGTCTTATCTGTACTGAAATGACTGAAGAGGCCCAAACCCTGTTAGCCTCATTAGCTAGTGTGCTGCATTTGAGCCAAGCAGTTGGCATGAGGTTTGCATAATGTGTGTCTTATGTAGTGTGAAACCCTACTGGCAATCCTTGACATCCTTGATCGACTAACAGGAAGTTTTCCATCCTGGAGCTGGTTCTTAAGAGAGAGAGAAAAAAATGAAAGCATGAACATGCATTGGCACTCTTCATTCTTGTATGAAGAAGTCTAGGAGGCATGGATGTTTCTGGAACGTTTAGGAAAATGCTTCTGAAATATGTGTACTGATGCATACTGAAATAACCAATTACACTGCCTGAGTTGAAATGCTAAAAAATAATATTATCAAGGTTTTTTGGAAAGCGAGTGCAGAAATTGTTAGGGGTCATGTGATCATCACTGAAGTATAAATAAGTGTTGGAAATGCGAGCTCTGCTATTGGTCGGCTGAGATGTACGGCTCCCGGCTGTGGCTCGCGATTGGCTGACGGCCGTTAAGGCTGCCTGACAGACACCTGGGACTGGATTCTCAACTGTCCCAGAATCCTCGGGAGAGGGGATTCTGGATGAAAGGTGTCTGCTGTCTCTGAGCGAGGAAGACGAGGCAGTCCTGCTTCAGACTTGATGGTTTCAGGGCCTCCTGGGATATAAGCTGACAAAAAAATAAATATATAACATGGAACTTTAAAAAATACTCTAAAAATACAGGCATGAAGCTGAACACATTTCAGTGCGTTTTGAGACTCAGAGCTGTTATCTTTTTAGAGAGCCCTTGATACTCCTTTTAATCTTGAATATAATTGGCTGTTGTCCATGTAATAGTCATTTTTGAAATGCATTTGTTTTTTTTGTTTTTTTAAGACGTCTTGTGCAAAGATTTTGTTTTTCTTGCACCTGATATGTCGATCCCTCTGTCGGCACAGACAAACTAAATATGGAAGCGTAGCATTTATGTGCACTGATAGAATTTTATGCAGTGACAGCTACGCCTTCATCCGCACGACTCTCAGCCACGCACATACGCACAAGCGCTCGTTCCTGTTCAGCTCGCCCGCTGTCTGTGACATCGTCCCTTGGAGACGGGCATGTTGCCTGGATAGGAAACGGGAGGGCCGGGCGGGTTCGGTGCTGGTGCGCGCGGGTGTCACGCCGCGCGTGTAAAAGAAAGGCGCCTTTTGTGTGCGAAGACCCAACTCTGTCCGCCAGCTCCCTGCTCTGTGCGTCTGTCCCTTCCCGTGCTTCTGTCTCATCACTCAGTCAGAACCTTCATTTAATTCTCGGAAGGTACAATTGAAGGCCAGGCCCTCATTTTCAATGTAGCCGAGATTACAAAAACAATTAAGACACAATAAGTATAACTAAAGATCACAGGATATAGCAACAGTAAAACCAACATAGTATATAATAAAATAACTAGAATAAAATAAAATAAAATATAATAAAAAAATAAAATGAATAAAATCAAATTCTCGTCCCCCGCTCCTGTCTCGTCCCCCTGCTCCACAAACACAGGAGGAGAGTGAAGCGCTTTGTCTCTGGCCAAGTGATGTTTGGCTTTTGTAAGGCCGTTTCGCTTGCACCCCATGATAAAGGAAAAAGACCGTGTCCCATTAGCACAGATGGGGAGAGGCTCCCCTCTCCTCCCCTCCCCTCCCCGCCCCTCCCCTCCCCTCCATGCGTTTGAGTCTGCTGGGGTCCACAGGTTTTTTCCTGAAGCGGTGAGGAGCGCTCTCGCACCATGGAGCAGGAGGGAGATGGCCATGGAGGTGGAGGGGTGTTTATTTGGGAAAAGGGTGCTGAGTTTTCCTGTCCTGTTGAGTGCCCTTGCACCCCCCCCAAATGTTCCTGCTTCTCAGCGGTCAGTGTGTTCGTGTTCGGATGGAACCGTAACATCCTCACCCCCACTCGGGTTGGCTGTTCGGGGGCGATGGACAGAAAGGATCGGGACGTCGCTGGCACCTTAAAATCCACAGAGGCACGTGCGGGTGGGGACAAGCCTCTGGGAAATCATCATCATCATCATCATCAACTGTGTCTAAATGGAACCCGAAATGCCAATATTCAGGGGAAAAATTTGTACATTTCAGTCAATTCCGAAGCCCTCGGGGAAAATAGTGTTAGCACTGCAGGCTAATTCACAGCCAGCTAACGACTCTGTCAGATCTCATATGTAAATGATTGTAAACGGGCATCACAGTTTTTCCCCAGCGTTTTATGCTCTTCAGAAAACACCCACTGGTATATAGATGCCTTTTAGGCTGCCGTTTGGTGCGTTCCAATACTGCAGTGCTTCATTGACGATGGTCGATGAGACCCAGGTTGATGAGACCCAGGTTGATGAGACCACACACATTGCGTCCAAGGCCTAAACACGACTGCCGATTGGTCTATAGTTTTCACCTCCAAACAGAGAAAACTGGTCACTCCCCTTCCTATACAGACCCCCCAAATCCCATTCCCATCATGCACCATTGCTGACGACGGCCCGGGCACATAGGCGGTAGTCTGTAATGAGGTTGGAACCTCCTTCGAGAGTTCCGTGAGGATGAATGGATCATTCAGCATCGCCCCGCGCTGACAGCTTCTGTCGTACGTCCAGGCCAAGAGCGACGCGTTTTTTATCCACGGGAGCAGTGTTTAAAATGTCCGCCCGCTTTTCCCATGAGTCCGCGTGTCTGCGTGTGCCGCAGGAACTCTGTGTTTTACTGCCAGTGTGTGTATTTATGGAGCGCAGCTCGCTCCATGAATTTAAAATGGTTTGCAAGTAGGATGTGTTTTTTTTTCTTTCTTTGAATGCCCAGAAAAGGGACTGCGTTTTTCATTGAAATGATGACGGAAATCAATGCGCAAAGCTTAAGTCGATGTTTTAATTAAACCCCTACTGTAATTACCCCTGTAAATCTTTCAAACGGAATACAATAACAAAGGAGACTTGCACTTAAACACTAACCTTGCCAATAAACAAAATCTTTTCTCTCTGCCCTTTGCCAGATTGTTCATTTTCAAGAAAAGTTTTGCTGCTGAGGTGAAGTTTAGAGCAAGTTTTCCTGAAAAGATGTCTTCATAATTGTTCTCCGGGAAACAGTTGTCCTATAGTTGGATTTACAGTGTCGGGGTGTGATCGTGCAAGTGTGTGTTATTGTGTGGTGTGTGTGTGTGTGAATTGGTGCGTGGGGTGTATATTTGTGTGTGTGTGTGTGTGTGTGTGTGTTTGTGTGTGTGTGTACGTGCATGTTTTTCTTCTCCTGAGTGGTACCCTGTGTGTGTTTTTGACTTGCGATGAGTATTTGATCTGAGATGGGTTGAGAGGTTAAAGGTTAAATTTTGCAACAGGACGGTAAATAAGTAGGACTTCTTAGGATGTGTGCTCATTTTTACCCAGGCTTTGGGTGTTTAGACGGTTCCGTAATAGTCCTCCATGGTGTAAAACAGCAAAACAACAGTTAGAGTTCTATTAATTTGACAAATGATGTTGGAGAAATGAAAACTGTTAAATGCTTACAAAGTTGTGGATGAACGTTGATTGAATCTAGGTCTGAATGTTTATTTCTGCAGTTACCGTTTTCATTCACGAGTGGAATGCTACTGTGTATGTCCACTGACAGGCTAGTGGTACTGCTAACACCAGACCAGGGCCAGTTTGCTGAGGTCACAGGGCAGGCAGTGAAAGCAGGGGCGTCATAGTGGGGGCGGGGGGGGGGGGGAAGTGGGACTGCCCAGCGCCCGATTGGGGGGAGGGCCCTCAAAAAGCCTGGAATGATGCGTGAGAGACATGGATCAAGAGAGAGGAAGGGGGCCCACAGAGACTGCTTATGTACAGGGCCCAGAATTTTGTGCTACACCCCTGAGTGAAAGTTAAGGAGAGAGAGGAGGAAAGGAAAAGAGAATGAGACGGAGAGAAAGAGAGCAAAGAAATGCAGCTGCGAAGGGGGAGCAGTGCTCACCGGTGTTTCAGTGACTCTTATTTATGGAGCGACCTAGCGGTCCGTTTCAGTTTGGCCCGATTTATGGAAAGATTTAAATGGGGCTCAGCGCTGAAACGAACAGCTTCTGGAGGCGACCAGGAGCCCTTACTACAGGGAAGGAGGGGTCCACACACTTTATTATTCTCTCTCTCTCTCTCTCTCTCTCTCTGTCTTTCTCTGTCCCCGTGTGCGTTCACTTATCCAATTAAGCGACAGCCCTTCGGTGTCGTGTAATTTAGGACCGAACGCAGCGGTTGCGCGCGGGGCGCTGACGTTAGCGACGTTATCGATCAACCCGCGGTCTCCCGTTACGAGCGCTCCCCGGTGCCCCCGCACGCCCGGCGCTGGCGACCGCGTGCTCGAGCCGCGGCTAACGGGCTAACGGGCGGAGCCGGGGCCCTCGAAATAACGAAATAAAATCCCAGACATAAGAGCTTTGTCTTCACGCAATTTCCTCTCTGCTCTCTCTCCCCCCCGATATGAAACCAGATGTTTCCGGTGCGCTAGCCATGCTTTTCATGTTGTCCCCCCCCCCCCCCCCACCTCCTCCTCCTCCTCCTCTCCCTCTTCCCCTGCTCTTTCAAAATAAATGCATCCTTTAAAAAAAAAAAAAAAAAAAAAAAAGAATATGTATGAGAAACGTGAAATTGTATCCTCCTGCTGATGGTAGCTGAAAGTCTGTCTCGCTTGAGACCGGCAGGTAGAGCCTCTGGATTCTCCGCTGCGATCTGATTGGAAAGTAGTCTGGCTCCGAGAGCAGGCATCCAGAAACCTCAGGAAAGTTCTCCTTCGAGAGCTGATCTAATGGGAGGATTGAGGACAGATCTGGCCCAGTCAGACAGGAAAGGATCCCAGATCTAACCCAGAGGGAAAAGGATCCCAGATCTAACCCAGAGGGAAAAGGATCCCAGATCTAACCCAGAGGAAACAGTATCCCAGATCTAACCCAGAGGGAAAAGGATCCCAGATCTAACCCAAAAGAAAAAGTGGTCACAGTAGTTGCAGTGGTTGTCATAGCAGTAGGATTAATAGAAGTAGTATAAATGAAATACAGCAGTTATTTTTGTTACATATTTCTATATTCTTTGACGTGTCACATTGCAGTTAATGGGCATGCATTTATGTTATTCTGGATAATGTATTTTAGTCCCGTGAGGTTTTGGGGGGTGGTGGAAATGGCGGTGTAACCGAAATGCAGTGGCATTAATATCTCCCCCTGTGAGTAGCAGACGGCACACAAACGTCCTTCTCTATTTCTGACGCATGTCCTTCTCTATTTCTGACGCATCCATCTCTATTTCTGACGCGTCCTTCTCTATTTCTGACGCGCCTTTCTCTATTTCTGACGCGTCCTTCTCTATTTCTGAGACGTTCTTCTCTATTTCTGACGCGTCCTTCTCTATTTCTGACACGTTCTTCTCTATTTCTGACGCGTCCGTGGTGTTTAGTCGACCAGAGCCACGGTATCCGCCATCCACATTTCGGCCAAGCCCAAACGAAAAACGGTCTGTGCTGTTCACGGCGGGCTGGTAGAGTCGGGGCACTCCAGAAACACCTCGACCCTGCAGCCTGCCCAGTGGAGCTCTGAAGCTGTGGCCAGAGTCATTTAATGTGTTTTTAGCATAAATAAATAAATACTACAATTCAACATATAAAATGTAAGGAAGCGGTAAGGAATGTAAGGAATTCTTGTATCTGACAGGTCATTTAAAACTTGAGTGTATGGGACGGGGTGTGAGTTTTTGTGGAAAAAGGTTTTGTTTTCGGGTTCAGAGTTTTGAAAGTGTAAATGTTCTTGCAACAATCCTGTGACTTTTAGAGGACAGAATTTAAATAAACTTCGGGGGGGGGGGGGGTGAAAGATCTGCTCTCTAAGGAGGACAGATTGGTAAAAACCTGAATAAGAAAAACACAGCTATTGTTCAGCTTAGCTTTCAGAGCTGAGGAGGGCTACTGTATTTACACTATGTTTGGAGCCCATGTGAAGGTATTACTTTCCCATGCTCTGCGCTCCCTGAGGGGATACCTAAAGCAAACGTTTATATGGAATAAAAGCATCCTGCCTGGCTCTGGTGGTGGTTGAAAAGTATCGGGTTCGTATGATGAGGTTTTTTTTTTCCCCCTGAGTAAATGTACAGTACGTTGTAGCTGCTGCATGCGAGCTTTCACTGCAGCAAACAAAGGCACCTTTCCCTTTGCGGGAGAGTGCATTAGCTAGTGAGTGTTTCTGTCTAATCCATCACATTTAGTTAACAACCGTGGCCCCCCCTCCTGTGCCAGACACCCCACCCCCTTCCTCCTCCTCCTCCTCCTCTTCACCTCCCGTGTATCTGAGGCACAGTTACTGGCGGTTGGGGGGGGGGGGGAGGCTGTTTGTTTGCACTTCAGTTTGTGGGTGTCAGGAGCTTTGCTTATCAAGGGAGAAAGTGGAAGCAATTAACAAGCGCCTTTGTTTGAGTTGGCTTGGGAAGTTGGTGGGGCGGGGTTCTGTGAGGAGAGAGGGAGTCAATCGGAAAGAGAGACGGAGCAAGGGAGGGAAAGGGAAAGAGTGAGAGAGGAGCAAGGGAAGGGTGCGTGTCATTTTTATTTGTGGTCTTGAACCATGTACCGTATGTATGTGTGTGTGAGTTTGTATGTTTGTGTATAGGTATATATGGTGTATGTATGTATGTTTCTGCGTGCATGCGTTTGTGTGTGTGCAGTTGTTTGTGTGTATGTGTGTGTGCTGTTGTGTGTGCGTGCATGCATGTGTGTGTAGTTGTGTTTGTGTGCTCCAGTATTATACTCAGTCTCGGGACGTCTGCAGTTTTTGCTGCAGATCCTTCTTGCTGATGATTTCACAGAGAATGAGGCGGACTCTGATGTCCGTGCCCGCGAGCGGGGCCTTCGCGGCTGGAGAATACGAGACAGACACACACGAGTTCATAAGTGTAGGAGCGTCACGACGAAAGCGCTCGGCCAAATAAGACGGCGCTGTCCCCGCCGCGGCCCCCGCTGCGGTCTGCGGGGCGGTACTTCCTGTCAGCGGCCGTGCTCTGCGTGTACGTGACGGAGTGTCCGGAGGCCGCTATGTAGCCAGGGGCCCGTGGCTTCGTTTGGGGCCCCTCTCTCTCTCTCCCTCCCTCCCTCCCTCCCTCTCCTTACTGTATGTCCCTCTCATTCTGTCCCTCCCTTCTTCACTCTCCCTCTCCCTCCCTCACTATCCCTATGCCACACACTAGTATAAATCCTCTCTCTCTGTTCCTCTAAATCCTGGGTTTTCAACAAGGGGTCCTTGAAGGTACTGTTAGGGGTCCCTGGTCATTTGGCACGTGGACAGATTTTTATAAAAAACCTTTAAAAAATATATATATAATATATATATATAACTGTTTTTAATGATGATGGGGTTTCCCCTGGATGTGTTTGAGCCGGAGAGGGTTTCCCTGGATCTGAGAATTCCCTGCTCAAACTCACAGGCTGTGTTCCGTCGTTTATGTGGGTGATTATGGTGGTTTATGAGGACGCAGTGTGTGGTTAGTTCAGCGCTCCCCCTCCCTGGGTAATGTAGTGCACACGGCCCTGGCGTTTCATCACTGGGTGATCTCACCTTTGAGCTCTCTTACAGGCTCCCTGTGCTGCAGAGCAGCTCACTGAAGGGAACCGGCCGTCCGGAGATGATATAAGCCTTGGGCATGGAGACGGAGAGAGAGAGAGGGAGAGAGGGAGGGGGGGAGGGAGTGGAGAATGGGAGAAGAGAAAGAAATGGGATAGAGGGAGTGAGAGAGGGAGAGAGGAGAGGGAGAGAGGAGAGGGGAGGGAGAGGAGAGGGGAGGGAGGGAGAGAGGAGAGGGGGAGAGGAGGGAGGGGGAGGGGGAGGGAGTGGGAGAATGGGAGAAGAGAAAGAAATGGGATAGAGGGAGTGAGAGAGAGGGAGAGAGGGAGAGAGCGAGAGAGAGAGATAGAGGGAGGGAGAGAGGGTAGGAGGGGATGGAGGGAGAGTGAGTGAGAGAAAGAGTAAGAGGGAGAGAAAGGACAGGAGGGAGGGAATGAGTGAGCGAGAGCAAAAACAGGGAGAGGGAGGGAGAGGGAGTGAGGGAGAGGGAGGGAGAGCGAGAGGGAGGGAGGGAGGAGGGAGGGAGAAAGAGAGGGAGAGAGGGAGGGAGCAGTAATTGCTTGGCTATAGCTCTAGGGTGGCGTAAATGAGGCACACAGTTGGCCACCTCTCGCCGCTCGTAGGACCCAACCGCGCTCCTGGCTACGGCGGCGGCGGCGGCGGAGTTCATTAGGGGCCCGCTATCCTTATTACCGCGGAAACCGTCACCTGAAAAGGCGGCGTCCTTCGCACCCCCCCCTCCCCCCGCCTTTCCGCATCTCTCTCTCTCTCTTTTTTCTCTTCCTCCCCTTTTTTGCCCTGCTGCATTAATACCTCTGTGTGTGGTACAATGGGAAAGGCCTGTAATAATACCCTTCTATAAAAAATGTTTTTTTAAAAAAGGCACCCAGCATTAGGCTAATCTTTCACCTGTTCCAATTTCTCTCTCCCCCCCCCCCCCCCCGGGCGGGTGACAGAGGGGGTGACAGAGGGGGCGGGATAATGAGAGAGGGCCTAAATGACGGCGAGCCTCTGGCGGGATTTGGCGGTAAGTGACGGCGGCGGAGTGGCTGGCCCGCAGAGAGGGGCCCCTGCGGAAGCTCCCGGAAGGCCTGATTAATTTCGGCGGCCGCGGTCACCAGGGGAGAGAGGGAGAGAGAGAGAGAGAGAGGGGTTAGCGGCGCCGCGGAGAGAGGGAGAGAGAGAGGGGTTAGCGGCGCCGCGGAGAGAGGGGAGCCTATTACCGCGAGGCCACCGAAATCCCGTCTAATCAGCTCAGCCCCGCCCCACCCGCCACCCCCGCCCACCCGCCCCCTACCCCACACTGCCACCATGGTTCTTGTCTGTGCTGTCTCTCTGTCTCTCTCTCTCTCTCTTCTCTCCCTATGCCATGGCGTTTCTGTCTTGTACCAGTCCTCAGCTGCTGCCTTCTTCCACCTCTCTTCTGCCTGACAGTTAATGCAACTATTGGCAGTTGTCAATTGGCTGTTTTTTTTTTTTTTTTTTTCTAATTCCACCTCGCCATTCAGTTCTTGTGTGATGGCAGTTTGTACATCTGAGTCGCCTCTCCACTTTGCCCCTCTCAGTCCTCTGTGCTCAGTGTCCAATGGTGAGCCTCTCCACCTTCCATACAGGTATGCGAGATCAAATTAGCTCTGAATTGTTTACTCTGCTTCGAGAAATTTAATGGTATGATTTTTTTCCCCCCACAGCTCTTATAATCGTTCTGTCATCACTTTCTGGTGTCTTCTGTAGATGGCCTGATTGCTGGTGGTTCCCAAGTCCTCCGGTAGTTGGTTTCTTCTTTAAGAAATTCAATATGGTTGACTTTGGTTATACGCAAACATTCTGCAAAAGCTCTATTTAGTTATTTCTTTTCTTTCATCCTCACAGTGGCTTTCTTGGTTGTCATACTCAGTTCTCTGGCCCTCATCTTTATGCTTATAAAGTAGACTCAACAAACGGTTCCAAAGGATGTAACCCGTGCCCTGATGCTCACAGTGTTTTATTTGTAAGTAATAATGAACAATAGTGATAATAAATCCATCCATCCTTTATCGCACCTGCATGTTCCTGGTCAGAGTCACTGGGGGACTGGAGCCTATCTCTGCATGCCCAGAATGTATATGTTTGTGTATATGTACGCTATATGTATGCTCTTCTGCATACTTCGGTTGTAACGAGTGGTTATTTGAGTAACTGTTGCCTTTCTATCAGCTCAAACCAGTCTGGCCATTCTCCTCTGCCCTCTGCCATCAACAAGGCATTTTTGCCCAGAGAACTGCCTCTCACTGGATATTTTCTCTTTTTTGGACCATTCTCTGTAAACCCTAGAGATGGTTGTGCGTGAAAATCCCAGTAGATCAGCAGTTTCTGAAATACTCAAACCAGGCCGTCTGGCACCAACAACCATACCACGTTCAGAGTCACTTAAATCACCTTTCTTCCCCCTTCTGATGCTTGGTTTGAACTTCAGCAGATCGTCTTGACCATGTCTGCATGCCTAAATGCATTGAGTTGCTGCCACGTGATTGGCTGATTTAGATATTTGCGTTAACGGGTGCAGTTTGCTGTTGAACAGGTATACCTAATGAAGTGGCCGGTGAGTGTATATGTATGTGTGTGTGTGCATATGTATATTTATATATATATATATATATATATATATATACACACACTCATATATAAACCTCTCTACTCGCGCACATACATATGTATGCACGTATGTATCCGTACATGGTCTTGGTGTTGATCTTTTGCACATATGTTAGTTTTTATTTGGCAGGATTGTTTTTGTTGTTGTCTGATTCTGATTAGGCAAATGTGATTTCAGTGCTAGTTTGTACTTGGCAGGATTGTTGTTTGCTGAACAGGTTACTCTACAGGGTTGGAGTCCTGATCTATGTGGTCACTTCTGGCACTACGATCTTTACTTCACTCTAGTGTGTTTCTTTTGCACCTCTGCACCTTGAACTGATGCACTTGTTGTACGTCGCTCTGGATAAGAGCGTCTGCTAAATGTCTGTAATGTAATATGTAATGTAACATGCGGGAGAAGTTGCTGGCGTTCCTGCCTTTTTGAAACTCAGGCGTGTTTTCCTGCACTCCTTAAACTCCCCTAAAGGTGAGGCGGCGTTACCGGAGGCTGGGGGGGGGGGGGGGCTCGGCGGGGGCGGAATCCGCGCACTCCTAATGAGTTTTTAAATATTAAAACCGGCGCACGTCGTCGCCATGGCGAGCTCTTAATTTACTAAGCAATTAAGTCCGGGGGACGCTCGTTCATCAGCCAGCCCACCGTACGTTTGCGGGGGGAAAACCTCGTCACACTTTATTAATCGATGGCGCCGTGGAAACGGGCGAGGCGAGACGGATGCGCTCGCTCGCCGGAGGTCAGGTTGCCGTGGCGTTCGGGTTGCCGTGGCGCCCGGCGGCGCTTCCCTGGAAACGGGACGTGAGATGAATGGCAATGGCGGCCGATTTCGGGCCGTTTTTACGCCCGAGGACGGCGGCAGCGCCAGGCGTTAGCCACCGAACGCGCCGGGGGAACGTCTGCGGGCGAAAGTGATGGAGCGATCGAGGGAGCGGGGGGCCCCGAATCCTTCCTGGGTCACCATCTGCTTCGGGGGGGGGGGGTCGTTTCCGAGCTTCACTCTGTATTATTAAACGCTTACAAACCTCACCTTTGTGCTTTCAGATTTTTGGGGAGTTTTTTTTTTTCCACTTGTTCATTTGTGAACATTATATTGCTTCAGAGCGACTTACACAACATTTTTACACAGTATTTACATCTATCTGTTTATACAGCGGGATATATACTGAAGCAATGCAGGTTAAGCACGATGCTCAGGGGTACAACGGCGGTGTCCTACCTGGGAATCGAAACCTGTGACTATTATACTACACTGCCGCCTTGACATTAGGCTGCAGTGGTCTTTTCCAGGGAAGATTCTGAGCAGAGGTGTGTGTGTGTGTGTGTGTGTGTGTGTGTGTGTGTGTGTGTGTGTGTGTGTGCGCGCGCGCGCGCGTGTGTGTGTGTGTGTTTGAGACTTTTGTTTTAAAGTATAAACTGACTGCTGTCCCATTCCAGCTGCACTTGTCTTTAAATGACATCACATTGTGCCGCAGAATAATTCTTTCTCTGTCAGAGAGAAAGAACAAAAAACTGACAATCAAGAAAAGGGTGAAACTGCCACGCACACGCACACGCACACGCTCACGCACACACACACAGACACACAACACACTTGGTCGCAGGTCCCTGAAAGCGGGGGAGGGGACAGTTTGCTGAAGGGAAAGCGGGGGGAGTGGACAGTTTGCTGAGAGGAAGGTGGGGGGGGGGAGTGGGACAGTTTGCTGAAGGGAAAGCGGGGAGGGGACAGTTTGCTGAAGGGAAAGCGGGGGCGGTTATATATCTATCTATCCGAGACCCTTGTAGATAAAGTGATGTATTGCCGAGCTAAACGGAGGATAGCCGCAGCTCTCTTGACCTCTGACCCCCGGGCGGTATGACTGAGTTGGATTGGGGGGGGGGGGGAGGAGGAGCCCGGCTGTTTTTCAGCAGGCTGTGAGCGCGCCCGTTAATACGCCACCATTCCTCATTCCGACAGTCAGTGGGGCGGGCGGGCAGGCACCGGGGCCCAATACTGCGTCTCCCCCGAGCCGCGAGTAATAGATTGTGCTCTCATCCGTGCCCAAGGCTGACTTTTCTTTCTATTTTCTTTCCCACCCTCCTCCCCCCCCTCCTTCCCCTTTTCTCCCATCCTTCCTTCCTTCCTTTTCATCCACTCTCCCCTCTTTCTCTCGGTCTGACGTCGGATTTCGGTGCCGGGATGGGGGGGGAGGGGAGGACTGTGGAAGCCATCTTGTTCAGGTAGACACGAGTGCTTCAGGTAATTAATGACAGGAGTTTGACGAGTTTGGTGGTGGGGGTGGGGGGGTGCGTGTAGGCAGAGAACGAGTTTGTGTTGTGTAGGCAGAGAACGAGTTTGTGTTGGGGAGTGTGGGTGGTGAGGTGAGGCTTTCTTAGTAAAAACAGGAGTCTCGCCATTATCAAAGAATCTTGTAAGCAGATCCCCACTCTCTTCCTTATTGAGAGATGGACAGGTAGTCACCTGGGCTACCAGTCAGTCTGTGCTCTCCCCCCTCCAGCGGCCCCTCTTTTCAGAGTCACAGCGCTCCCACACCCCCCGCCATCCCCCCCCCCCTCGCCGCTTCCGCTGTGTAATTGGACAATTAGCGCCGCGGCGCGGCTTTCATACATCACCCTGGGACTGCCGCGGCATTCCGGAATGCAGATCGCACCCGCGCCCCCGCCCGCCCGCGCCCGCGCCCGCGCCCGTCTTTGGCTGGGAGGGGTGGATCGAGGGCAGGCTGTGGGTAATGTGAGCCGATTCATCACCATCACTTTTACCTGCTGCTGCTGCCACCGCTCGCCACCGAGCCCCCCCCACGCCCCACCCGCACCCCCCACCCCCCTCGCGCCTTTCAGCGCGACCTTGTGTGCTCTGCTGCTGCTGCTGCTGGGGTCCGGGAGGCACCCCTGCGTCCCCCCAAACGCCCGTGACCTCCTGTGTGTGCGTGTCTGTGTGTGTGTGTGTGCGTGAAGGGTTTCACACTCACACACAGGCAGGGGGAGGGGGAGGGGGAGGGGGAGGGGGTCGCACCCCCATTCTGCTCTCTGGTTCTCATCTCACCCTCCGATCACCCCCGTATTCACGGCTGCTGGTTGCTCACGGCGAAGATTTACTACGCTTGGCACATCCACCTCCTTTTGCTTTTCTGTCCTCTTCCTCTTCTCTCACAGTCCCCCCCCCTCTCTCACTCTGCTTCCCTCCCTCCTTCCCTCCCTCCCTCCCTCTCTCTCGCCCTCTCTCTCTTTCAGTGTGAAATCCCCTCCACCAGAGCAACTTTCACACCCAGCCCTGTCAGCCTCACACTGGCTTCTCGCTGCTCACCACGGCAACCAGCCACCCCCCCGCCTCCGTGCTCTGTGACAGCATCAGGACCTTCTGCTCAGCTGGCTATGGATCTGCCCTTTTCTGCCCCTCCCCCTAGAGCTCTTTCAGTGTAACTCCTCCCCCCTGTCCTGTCTGGAGGGTCTCCAATCTTCTATTATGATGTCATCCCTCTAACCCCGCCTCCTATGCCGCACAATATGGCCACTCCAGTTCCCCGTAGTGTAAACTCTGATAAATCCCATATAAATCAACAATCAAGTTTATATTTTTTTATTTTCCCTTTTGGTGTTTTTTTTACCCAGGATATTTTTTGGCCAGATTGTTTTGCGGCCTACACACACACACACACACACACACACACACACAGACACACAGACAATATCCCAGCCCAGTGATGCACACTCACTTTGAGCTGTGCACTTCTGTTAATAACAAATATTTTGTTTTGGGTCTTTTGGACAGTCGCTTGATCAAAGGCAGTCATTGGAATTCAGCAAGGAAGCACAGCTTTTGGTTTTCTATATGCAGATAAAAAATGGAATAAAAATAATTCTACCTCCAACTGTAACAAACAGTCCATCATGCCATGTCTAAAGAGACCTTATCAATTTCACATTAACTCTTCCTCATTTTACAAAGAAGAATGCCTAGTTCCCTGTTGACTGTCTCATATTTTCAGTTTATTCAGAAGTTTCATTTTCTCTCTCTTTCCAGTGTACACACAGCAGAGAGAGAGAACGGTGTTGTGTGCTACCTGGAGATCAGGTGATCTGGAATAGATCGAGTTGCTTCTGGTCAGGAGCTTTCTGATTGGTTATCTCTTGGTTATTAAGGGCCAAACACTTTTTTTTGTGAATAGTTGCACTTATAATGGATTTCTGTGAGAGCTAAGAAAAATTTGCTATGCTATCTGGCATCTTGGAAAATTTGCTATGCCAGCATAACGCAAGTCTGGCTTCTAGACTTCCTCGCTCTTCCTCCATCAAATGTGTCATGCAAATATGTCAATTCCTTTCGCTACTTGAATATTGTATTCTCCTCTTGTCTTGTGTGAAGAAGACCTTTTCATTAAACTTCCGCATTAATCTGACTCGCTCGGAGATCTCTTAATTGCCCCATTTTTTTTTGTCGTGGTAATCGCCGCTCGTCGGCCCTGGCGGATCGCCTCCGTAGAACCCAGAGGCGCTCGTGTTTCTCAGAGCTAATGAGTCTCATCGCCGTCGACGGTAAAACCCAACCCGATCGACGGGTGAACTTTGACCTTCTCTGGGAAGGTCCTGCCGAAGCTCCTCTTTGGCGGTACTGCGAGTACTTTCCGCGTGCTTCGTTTGTTAATCGCCCTCTTGCTTCGATTCGATTTTCGGCGGGAATCCTGCACCCAGGCCGAAAATGAGAAATTAGCACGTTCTTCTTTGGTGGCTGGCTCGCAGAATGTTTCGGTTACTTTTGAGCACTTCCACCCCCCTCAGATAATAAGTGGGTCACTCCCAGCTGAACAGCCAGGTCACAGCAGGGGAGTGGACTGTTCCATAAGCACTCCACATGGGGGGGGATTCCAGTATGTACAACAAACAGACTGTTTTAGATTGGAACTAACAGTGTTGCTCTGGTCCCATAATCATGTGATTTTTTTTTTTTCTCTCATTTTTGTAAATGTGAGTCTGAGAATCAGCACCTCACATCATTGAAGTGCCACATTTTTTTTTAAACCTGCAGTTTTGATTAATTTACCCTCTGAAGGATTTTATATTACCTTATATCAGGAATCAAATGTGAAATAAAGATAACAATAATTTATGAAAAGGTTTGTTTAATTTATTTTTTTGTGATATAGTTCAGACAAATCTCATTGATGAGCGCGTACAACAGTTGTATGTCTATAGCAGATGACAAGTTGTCATGTCCTAGTTTTCGGGTGCGCGTGTATTATCTTTGTGATACTTCAGTATCAGTATGCATGAAAAATAGCAGGAGTGCATATAAGATGGTGCCTATTGAAAATAGTAAAGTGTGTTTTTTGTCGATGTTGTTCTTGTTCTTATCGTTTAGCAATCTTTATGAGGTGGTAGCAACAGTTGAATTATGTGTCTTGTGTTTTTGAAATTGATGTGACGACTGTACAAACACAAAAGCGACTGTTTCCAATGCAGACTCATCATTTACACTGTCTGATGGCTGACTGATTCAACTCAAAATGCGTGTTCACAAACATGACGAAGGGACGCGTGGAGCGACGCACGTTCGATTATTCCCCGAATTCGCGCATGTTTTCGAGCGGGGACATATTTCTCGCACCGTTCATACGCGTGTATTGTGACGCGGAACATTTGTAATGCATTCCTCTCTCTCTCTGCTGCACGTGTGAATGTAACTGGCTCGCTCGCCCATGCAGCGGTGGGGTTTTAAAGAGCCGGGCGGCCATTGTGGCTCTGCGCACGGAGGGGGATCACACGCGTGGCCTCTGGGGTTTCCGTGTGACCCCTTGAGCAATGCCAGTTTAGCATCCCCCCCCCCCACCCCCACCCCCCTGCCCGCCAGCTGGTGGTAGAGGGGAGCAGGCCCAGCTCGAGGACACCGTCAGAATCCCTAAACGGTTCCCCTTGCCCCCCCCCCCCGGCAGGCTGGATGAGAAACGGGCTCCGTTGGCGTTGAGCTGAGATCCTCCTGCTTCCATATGCAGGTAAAAGAGAATAAACGTACAATGAGAGGTCTTAATGCGACAGTGTGCACTTAAACCAAACCCCCCCCCCCCCCCCCCACCCCCCTCCTAAGAAAGGGACCGTGTTCCGAGCGGCTCGCGCTTGAGGAAGCGACATGGCAGATAATTGAAATTTATGCGCAATTATGAACGTACAATAAACGCGGTCTTCCCTTTTTTTTTTCTAGCGTTAATAACTCGGCAGCGTCGCACTTAACAATCCCAGAGCTGCTTTTACGGGCGGACCCGAGGTCGGCGCACAATAACAGCCAGCAAAGTTAATGTAGCCTGAACAAGGCCCCCCCCCCAGCCCCCTAATTGTCCCCCCCCCTCTGTCCCTGTCATATCCGTCTGCTGGAACACTCTTAAATACCATGGCGATTAATTAGACCGGCGCAGGTACTTCAGGATTGTGTATGTGTGTGTATGTGTGTGTGTTGTGTAGGTGTGTGTGTGTAGGTGTCTGTGTGTGTGTCTGTGTCTGTGGGGACTGGGCGAGAGCACTACCACTACCCCCCACTTCTTATTTTAAATGCGATGTTTCCTTGCCAGACGTCTTCCTGAAAGGCCGCTTGACTGGAAGATTTAGCGTGTCAGAGCTAACCGGCCACCTTCAGCGGAGAGCTGGTCACGGTTTAATGAAGGATCACCAGCCCGGCGCGTCACCTGGCCATTGGTCATACATGGCTCGGTAGAGAGAGATCCCCCCCCCCCACACCCCCACCCCCCCTTAGCATTTTTCTGTGCCGTGGAGAGCTGGGAGTCCGAGGGTAGAAGAGTGGGGGAGGTTGTCCTGTGCCCCAAAAAATAAGCCCAGAGAGTCTGACTCGTGTGAACAGGTCGGTGATTGATGGCCCGTGGCGCTGTTGCTCCGCCCATTATGGGGTTCTTGAAGCTTCGGTCTTTGTGACGTTGCCTGTCCGCGGGTGTTGTCTGCTGCTCCTGGGTTTTAGGAGGGGCAGATCTGTGAAAGCCCTGATGTCACACATCCCGGGCCGGGACACCCTGGAGGCGTGCTTAGAACCCGTTTTCCTCCGTCACCGACATAGTTTCGACATAGCTCAGGAGGTAAGAGCGACTGTCTGGCAGTCGGAGGGTTGCTGGTTCAAACCCCGCCCTGGGCGTGTCGAAGTGTCCCTGAGCAAGACACCTAACCCCTAATTGCTCTGGTGAATGCGAGGCATCAATTGTAAAGCGCTTTGGATAAAAGTGCTATATAAATGCAGTCCATTTACCATTTACCATTTTCGGAATTAGCACATGCATGTCTGTCGGTAGTGCCTGCCCGTTTATTATTACCTGCTAGCATGCTTATAGCGTGTTTATTCTACATTATTACACCGTGTCGAGAGTTTGGATAAGAGGCTATGCCAGACTGGTAGCTGGCTAGCACTGGGACAGGTGCTTCACAGCTCTGTTACTCTCCACCTGCATCACTCTCCAGCTCTGTAACAAACAGCATTCACCGTTATTTAGTCAGCAACATTAAATCTGTTTACATTACTGTTTAAATTACCGTTAATCCATTTTGTCATTTCTTAGATCCAGACATAAACTGTTTCGTTTTGCTAGGACTCTTTAATGCACTTGTATGTATGATGGAGGTAATTTTGCAGAGATGTCCCCCACCCCCACCCCACGTTTATTTACTTCCTCCCACGTTGATCTCTGTTCTGCTCCTGACCCCCTCACCAGTGTGGGATGGGTAACCATGGGGCGGAAATAGCAGGTGTGCTGCATTAGGCAGCGATTTGGGGGGGGGGGATGAAGGGGGGTGGGGGGTGGGGGGCTTAATTCCTCTCCACACATCCCCTTACCCACACGGAGCGAGCGAGTGAGAGAGAGAGAGAGAGAGAGAAATGGCTCCTGATTGCACACCGGAGTACGGTGGTCAGGTGTTTGCAATTTGAGTGCGGCGGTAGAAGTGAATCCCCCCCCCCACATTATCTCACCTGCGGAGCGCGGACGCGTGAGAGGGAACGTTTTTTTTCCCTCTATGAAAATGAAGCATTTACGTACAGTATGTAAATGCACCGGCCCGCTGCTGGGCCTCGCTAAGCTGTGGAGGGAGAGAGAGAGAGAGAGAGGGGGAGAGGAGGGGGGGTAATGGGAGGAGGAGAGGAAAAGAGTTTCTAACAGGAATTTGAAAAGACGCAAGCATGACACTGCAGAATGCTGTGTGTGGTTATGAGCGCAGTGTATGTCCCTGTGCACAGGTCACACTGCAGAATGCTGTGTGTGGTTATGGGCGCAGTGTGGTCCCTGTGCACAGGTCACAGTGCAGAATGCGTGTGTGGTTATGGCGCAGTGATGTCCCTGTGCAAGGTCACACTGCAAAATGCTGTGTGTGGTTATGGGCGCAGTGTGGTCCCTGTGCACAGGTCACAGTGCAGAATGCTGTGTGTGGTTATGAGCGCAGTGTATGTCCCTGTGCACAGGTCACACTGCAGAATGCTGTGTGTGGTTATGGGCGCAGTGTGGTCCCTGTGCACAGGTCACAGTGCAGAATGCTGTGTGTGGTTATGAGCGCAGTATGTGTGTGTCCCTGTGCACAGGTCACACTGCAGAATGCTGTGTGTGGTTCTGAGCGCAGTGTGTGTCCCTGTGCACAGGTCACACTGCAGAATGCTGTGTGTGGCTCTGAGCGCAGTGTGTGTCCCTGTGCACAGGTCACAGTGCAGAATGCTGTGTGTGGCTCTGAGCACAGTGTGGTCCGTGTGCACAGGTCACACTGCAGAATGCTGTGTGTGGCTCTGAGCACAGTGTGGTCCGTGTGCACAGGTCACACTGCAGAATGCTGTGTGTGGTTATGAGCACAGTGTGTGTCCCTGTGCACAGGTCACACTGCAGAATGCTGTGTGTGGTTATGGGCGCAGTGTGTGGTCCGTGTGCACAGGTCACAGTGCAGAATGCTGTGTGTGGTTATGAGCGCAGTGTGTGTCCCTGTGCACAGGTCACACTGCAGAATGCTGTGTGTGGTTATGAGCGCAGTGTGTGTCCCTGTGCACAGGTCACACTGCAGAATGCTGTGTGTGGTTCTGAGCACAGTGTGGTCCGTGGCCAGGTCCCTGCAGAATGCTGTGTGTGTTATGAGCGCAGTATGTGTGTGTCCCTGTGCACAGGTCACAGCAGAAGCTGTGTGTGGTTATGAGCCAGTATGTTGTCCCTGTGCACGTCACACTGCAGAATGCTGTGTGGTTATGGGCGCAGTGTGTCCTGTGCACAGGTCACTGAGAATGCTGTGTGTGCTCTGGCGAGTGTGTCCCTGTGCACAGGTCACACTGCAGAATGCTGTGTGTGGTTCTGAGCACAGTGTGTGTCCCTGTGCACAGGTCACACTGCAGAATGCTGTGTGTGGTTCTGAGGTGTGTGTCCCTGTGCACAGGTCACACTGCAGAATGCTGTGTGTGGTTATGAGCACTGTGTGGTCCGTGTGCACAGATCGCACTGCAGGTTGTAAGTGGAGCAGCTGGTGATGCCTTGGCCTGCTGTTTACCCTTAGCATTAGCAGCTCCTGGAAAGCACGAAGCTACAGAGCTGTGCAGGGAACACACATTGCACCTCTGCTTTATATGAGCGAACACCTTCATGCTTATGGGTTTTTTTAAATGTATTTATACAAATCACAGCTGTGTAAATCCTGCATGTTTAACTTGTATGGATCATTGCAATTTGTGTGTGACCAACTCGTTAACCACATGATAACTTAATATGGACCCAGGTCAGCATGTCTGGGAAATGATCGATAACCAGTTAACTTGGTAGTCCTGCTTTGTGATACAAGCCCCTGGGTGTGAGGAAGTCAAATAAAAAAAAAAAAATATGGGGCAAGAAAAATCAGAAATTGCCCCCCTTTCTCCATGCTGCCACCATTTCGCCTTTCCACCCGTCCACAAACACGAGCCTCTTTGTTCCTGCGCTGTGGAGCTCAGATGTGGGGTGATTGGTTGAACACGAGGCCCGTGCCATTTTGCTTATGGGGTGCTGCCACCCCGCTCACCTTCCCCTAATGTCCCAATCAGAGTGGAACGGGGGTGTGGCTCTGGAGCGGGTGGAACCAATGGGAGGGCTTTGAGTGTGACTGGGAGCACGGTTCTGAAGCAAGGGAGCCAATAGGACTGCTTTGTTTGTTGGTCGCTCTCGGTCAAAAACCCGCCCTTCCTGGCTGTCTGTGAGAAGCGTGTTGACGTCGGTCACGGTTGCCGGGATGCAGAAAAAGGAGCGGCTTCAGAAGTGGCCACAGAGCAGAAGGCAGAGCGGCCTCCGCTGATGGGGGAGATGAATAAGGAGCGTTTCTCCGTAGGGTTAGCGCTGCTCGCGGCGCAGCATAGTTAGCCCACTGTTCTGGTGCGGAGAGGCCTGCGTGGTGATTTACAGGCCCAGTCAACGCTGAGGGGGTCGTCCCAGGTTCCCCTCACACCGGTGTTGAGTTCCTGTAACACCCCTTCATTCATGGGCTCCCCTGCGGTCCCACGAGGAGCGGGGCAAACACTGGCCCCTCTGTGTGCGGTACAGCGTCTCCTCTGAATCCCTGCACCCCCTCCCCCCCCCACCCAAATCTCTCTCTGCCAGGGCCATGTTGGTAAGGGAAATAACTTTTTTGGCAGGGCCATGTTGGTAAGGGAGAACATCTTTTTGGCACGACCATGTTGGTAAGGGAAAACATCTTTTTGGCACGGCCATGTTGGTAAGGGAAAACGTCTTTTTGGCACGGCCATGTTGGTAAGGGAAAACATCTTTTTGGCACGGCCATGTTGGTAAGGGAAAACATCTTTTTGGCACGGCCATGTTGGTAAGGGAAAACATCTTTTTGGCGGGCCTCTGGAATAGCAGTGAGGTGCGTTGGACACTGGATCTGAGAGAGCTGCTGCTTGTGCGCTGGCGGTTTTACGCAAAGCCGACTGGAGTGAATGTGTTCGTGACTGAATGAGGGAGCGCGGAGTCCGATAATGAGTGAATAAGCGCGGTCTTATCCTTTCACCCACAGGACACCTCTGTCTTAGCGGCGGGAATCACCCAAAGTGCACATCCTCGCCTCGGGTAAGTGATGTCAAAAGCGGTGAAATGAGGCGGGCCCCAGTATGAAGTGTGTTTTTGATGATCGGGGGAATTCTCCCCAGCCGGTCCCTAACGATGGCAGATCTCTCTGCAGGGAACGTACAGTATAGAAATCCGTCAGGGCGAGAAGTTAAAGTTCTGATCGATAACGCGCTGCCCTCGTCATCTCCTGCGGTCACATCAGCCCCTAGAGACCGTGATTTACCCCGGACCCCTGGTCCTCATGACCAGCGACCCCCCCCCCCCCCCCCCACGTGCCCTGTTTTTGGGTGGGCGCGCTGTGCGTGCGTGCATGTGTGTACGTGCGTGAGCGTGCTTGAGCGAGCCTGTGTGTGTGTGTGTGTGTGCGTGCGTGTACGTGGTGTGTGTGCGTGCGTGTGCGTGCGTGTACGTGGTGTGTGTGTGTGTGCGTGCGCGCGTGCTTCGTATCGTCCTGGCGCGGGGCCCTAATGGCTCTCATTACAGTGGCAGGTTTGGGCTCCGGTCCAAAGCCCACAGAGCTGGGCCCCCCCCGCCCCGCGGTGCGGAACCGCTCGGGGCTCGACCCGCGGAGAGGCGCGCGCCAAAAACCAGATGGAGGGCCCTGACGGTCCCCTCGTCGCCATGGCTGCGGGGGCAGGTCAGGACGACGGTTGGAAATTGATGATCTGTCTCTCTTGTGCTTGTGGCATCTCCCTCTCTCTCTCCCTCTCTCTCTCTCTCTCCCTCTCTCTCTCCCTCTCTCTCTCTCTCTCTCTCTCCCTCTCTCTTCTCCCCCTTCCTCTCGCTCTCCCTTCCCTCTCTTCTCCTGTCCCTGTCCCTCTCCCTCTGCCCTCCCTTCCTTCTCCTCTCTCTCTCTTTTTCCGCCTTCTCTCTCTCTCTCTCTCTCTCTCTCTCTCTCTCTCTCTCTCTCTCTCTCTCTCTCTCTCTCTCTCTCTCTCTCTCTCTCTCTCTCTCTCTCTCTCTCTCTCTCTCTCTCCCTCTCCCTCTCCCTCTCTCTCTCTCTCTCTGCTGAATACAAGCATGATGTTGCCCCCCTGTGCTGTAGCTCGGCTGAAAGGGGTTGGAGCAGGAGTGCCTTTTTAAAGAGTGTAGTATTTCAAAATAGTTATGGTGGGTGTAAATTGCTGAATTATTTGCCCCTTGTGCGCACTACCTTCAGCTCTCTCTCCTCGTGAAGTGTTTAAAAGAAACCCCAGGCCCTGATTATATATTCTATACAGTGAGCTCCATAATGTTTGGGGCAAAACCTTTTTTTTTTTTTCTTGATTTGGCGCTGTACTCCGTCATTTTAGATTTGTAATCAAACAATTAACTTGTGAACAAGGTACACATTCTCAGCTTTTATTTTAGGGTATTTTTATACACTTTGGTTTCACAATGTAGAAACAAGACCAGGTCAATACCTAGTATATGGCTGGACCTCTCTGGCTGACCAATGGTGTAACTTCATAACTCGGCCGACCAATGGTGTAACTTCATCACTCAGTCACTCAGTCAGTCACAGACATTTACGTTTGTAGGGCTGGCCCCGCTGTTCGCAGACATTTACGTTTGTAGGTGCTGGCACACTTCGCTGTTAAAAGTCTACATGTGGATACCAAACTTATAGAAATGGTGAAATTGTTTGATTACAAATCTAAAATAGTGGAGTACAGAGCCAAATCAAGAAGAAAAATGTATTTGCCCCAAACATGATGGAGCTCACCGTAAATGCATATTGTATAATAATGGTCCTAAGCCTGAGGAATCTAGAAACACTTCTCTACAGAAAAGGTGATGGAAATGATTGAATTTCATCAGTTGTAGGAATACTCATCTTTGAAAATAAACCTGCAAGACATTTTTTGAGGCAGTTCAATGTTTTTTTTGCTCCGCTGCATTTCTATATTTATAGTTTTTTTTTTTTGCTTTTTTTTTTACCAACAGGCAAATCTTGACTTCTTTACTTCAGAAATATGTTCTTCCAGAGAAGTTATTAAACTTAATTGCGAGCTAATTAACGCAGTGATGGCTTGGCACCTTCGCCGTACAGAAGACACTGGGTCTGCGGTTTATAACATGCATTTAAATTTCACGCTAATTAGTGATACACGATTAATGCATGACTGGGGTATGGTTTTTTAAATGGTTATTAATAGAGCTTCATAGATTAAGTTACTAATTGATTTTCATATACAAACCTTGAATTATATGCTTGGAGAATTCACGCACGGTGGCTGGGTGTGTGTGTGTGCTGAATTGTATGCTAATGAATTGCAGTCTGTACATTACATATTACATTACATTACAGACATTTAGCAGACGCTCTTATCCAGAGCGACGTACAACAAGTGCATCAGTTCAAGGTGCAGAGGTGCAAAAGAAACACGCTAGAGTGAAGTAAAGATCGTAGTGCCAGAAGTGACCACATAGATCAGGACTCCAACCCTGTAGAGTAACCTGTTCAGCAAACACACAATCCTGCCAAGTACAAACTAGCACTGAAATCACATTTGCCTAATCAGAATCAGACAAAAACAATCCTGCCAAATAAAAACTAACGTAATCGTATTAGCCTAACTAGGTACATTGTGCTAAACTATAGGCTAGGGAGGGGTGGGGAGGGGTGCAGCCTGAAGAGATGAGTCTTTAGTCTGCGCTTGAAGGTAGTCAGATTCTCTGCTGTTCTGACCGCCACGGGGAGGTCATTCCACCAGCGAGGGGCCAGGACAGACAGCAGACGGGAGCGGGAAGTACAGACACGAAGAGGGGGAGGTGCCAAGCGTCCAGAGGTGACGCTTGTGTATTAGTGCTCTCCATTGCTGGTGTCAACGTCTCTTATGACGAGAAGATTTATATCTCTGGCAGCTCTCTAAACTGGGTTTCAGAAACACAAAATATTGGTCCATTATTAATATTACACACTGCCCGTAAATGTGTTCGAAAATGAATGAACGCATTTTGTTATGTAAGAATAAATAATATTGATTGTGAAGTTTCACTGAACACATGCATCAGTGGTTGACATATTATGGTTAATCTGGGGTTCAACCGCGTTTTGACGGATGCGGCGGTTGATGTGTCGCGTCTGAATTATTGTCCTTCCAGCCCTGGCACCGGCCTCTTCCTCATAAAAAATCTGCAGTGCATTGTGGGAGCCCAGCCGGTACGAGTCCCGCGCGCGTGTTCCTCGCGGGATTAGTGTGGGCCGGAGCTCTTTAGCCTCCCCCCCCCCCCCCGATCCTTAATGAGCTCAGCGCAGACCTCACAGCGGTTCCCTAATTTCCCCTAATTTAGCGGTCGTTAGCGGCCCTGTGCCGCCGCGCCCATTAAACGTGGTGTGGCGTGGCCACTAGCTTTTGCGCTGTGTGTGTGTGTGTGTGTGTGTGTGCCTCTCTGTGTGTGTGTGTGTGTGTGTGTGTGTGTGTGTGTGTGTGTGTGTGTGTGTGTGTGTGTGTGTGTGTGTCTGTGTGTCTGTGTGTGTGTGTGTGTGTGTGTGTCTGTGTGTGTGTGTGGGGGCACTCTTTGTGGGCAGAGACCATTAATTTGCCTCAACTTGCCTCTCCGGTTATTTTGATGTTTCGGTAATGAGCGCCTGCTATGCAGCACAAAACGGGGGCGTCACCCGGGGCCTTAAATGGCGTGTGATGTAAGAGGGGATGATTCTGGGACTGCGGCCCAGCGGGAGGGGGGAGGGGGGAGGAGGGGTGGTCAGAGCAGCGGTCGCCTGTGGACGGGTTAAAAGACATGGACGTGTCCCAGAGTGGCGTATGATTGGCTGGGGTGTCACCCCTCTGTGTCTCATCACTTAACGGCGCCCCCGTCTGGTCACCCGGGGAACCACAGGCTGCCTGCACTAGCTGCAGCTGAAGTGTTCTTCTCGGACTCTGCGTACACACATTTTAGATGTGAGGGCCGTTTGTGTGGCTTCTCCCAAATGAGCAGGTGCCACGTACCAAGTGGGTATACTAACTTTGGAGAAAATAAGTTAAAATAGTGTGTGTGTGTCTGTGTGTGTGCATGCGTGTGTGTTTCTGTGCATGTGTGTGTACTTTTATTTAGGCATTCCAATGTGGCTCTTATCCCGAGTGACTTGCACAGCCATCTACACAGCTGGATGTTTACTGAAGCAGCTCAGGTTAAGTGGTTAAGTGCTTTGCTCAAAGGTACTAAGGTGGTAGTGGCCCGTATGGGAATCTCCCCTTCATATTGGCTGAGAGCACAGCTCTGAATGCACGATGTGAAAATCTAAACTCCGAATTGTGATTTATTCACTTTTTTTTTTTTCGTGGTTCAACGCTGCCTTCTGAGCTGTTTTTGAAAGCATCGATGTGGTCAGAGAAGCTGAACGTGGACCACAGCACTCGAACGCATTCCCTTCTGCCGTCATTCGCAGTCAGAACGGCACGTTTACTCACGAGGACGAGATGCAAGGAACCAAAATGAGTGAGTAAATGCTAATAATCATTTTGGAGAACATTGCTCTTTTCCCTCATTGGAAGAAAAAAAAATAAAATAAAAAAGAAAAAGTTCCATCCACTTCACAATGAACCGAAATCGGAGAAGCAATTTCCCCCCGGGCACGGAGAGTTTAAACGGTGGTTGGAGGCGGTTGGAGGCGGTTGGTGGCGGTTGGAGGCGGTTGGTGGCGGTTGGAGGCGGTTGGTGGCGGTATTTACCCGCACCCTTTCATCTTCCTCCGTCCGTCGGCGCCGTCCCCTTTACCGCCTGCTCCGCCGCGGCGAGCTGCAGTTAGGGCCCTCGCCTGTGTACGTTCCCCGCGCTCGCCGCGGCGACGGGTGACAACCTGACGGCTCACCGCGGAGACGAACAGGGCCCGCCCACCAGACCGGCGAGAGGCCGTCGTTATGCAAACGAGCCGTGACTGACACCGCCGCGGCGCGGCGAAACCCGTCAGGCTCCGCCCCACGATAATCGCCTGTCTGATTGCGGCTGGCTTCAGGAATGGGGGAGGGGGCCGGAGGGGGCATTGGGGGTGGTGATTTTTATTAAATATATTGGGATGGCAACTTAGGATGTGTGTTTACTTTCAGCTCTTGACCCTGGAATTGAAAGAACTTTTGTTTGTGTGTGTGTGTGTGTTTGCTCGCATGTGTCTGTGCTTGTGTGTGTATGTGTGTGTGCGCGTGTGTTCACATGTGTTTGCCTGTGTGTCTGTTTGTGTGCTTGTGGGTGTTCTTGCGTGTGTGTGTATGTGTGTGCGTCTATGTGCTCCCGTGTGTGTATGGTGTGTGCGTGTGCGTGTGTGTATGTGTGTCTGTGTGCTCGCGTATGTGTGTTCAGTTGTAAGTCTGTTTGTAATTTAAAGAGAAGATTGTTGGCCGTTGTGATGGGACGTACTGCTTTGACTTGTAGAGTGAACGGTGAAGAAGCAGTGACAGGGAACGTCCTTAACACTGCACTCTCACATGAACAAAATGCTGTCTGTTTGTGCTGAGTGCAAGCGTATGTGTGAGAATCTTGTGTGTATTTGTCTATTAGGTTGGGGTGAAAGTGTGTGTGTGTGGATATGTGTATGGTTCTGTGTATCTGTATGTATCTGTTATGTATATGTGTGTATGTTCGCGTGCATATCAGTGTGTGTGTGTGTGTGACTGTGTCCTGTTTCTGTGCACATTTGTGCAGATGTGTGCAGTGTGTGGGCGGGGCAGTTGATTTCCCCCCTCGGGCACACTGATGCACGCACACCTGCGATTGCATCTCCTTTACGGATGTTCCAGAATCGTGCCTCTGTGTGGTGGAGCGATCTTAGGAAAGCCAGCTTCCTGCGGGAGAGTTCCTTGTCCCGAGGACACTTACAGACTCTGAGCATTACTGAACCCTCTTAGCGTTCGGGCTGTCCTTTGAATATGTTTCAGCGGAGAGAGAGAGAGAGATACTTTACAGACCGAAATTCTAAGTAAACTCGTCCTAAATACTTCCTCACTGAGGACTTTGCAGCGTCATGGCTGAACAGCTGCGTGAGCTCAGAGGGTCAGGTCCTTGGTGTGCATTTAAGAGTGTCTGCAGTGACATCACATCCCAGAATCGCGGCACAGAGGAGAGAGGGCAGGTATATTATTTGAGTGTGTCTGTCGCAGGTGCCGGTTCACTGCTCTGTGTTGGCTAATGACGTGGGGGTGCGATAATGCAGATTCACATTTACAGGTGTTTCTGCCTAATTACTACACCCCGCTGGTGTTCTTTTCCTTTCCTGTCCTGCAATAAATCTCACTCCCTCCCTCTCTCTGTTGCTCTCCCACTCTCCCTCCCACTCCCTCCTCCTCTCCTTCTCTTTCTCACTCTCTCTCTCTCTCCCTCCCTCTCACTCCTCCTCTCTCTCTTTCCCTCCCTCTGTCTCTGTTGCTCTCCTTCTCCCTCTTTCTCTCCCTGCCTCTCTCCCTTTCCCTCTCTCTCCCTTTCCCTCTCCCTCTCTCTCCCTCCCTCTCTCTCAGAATCAATTCTTTACTCACTCTTATCTTTAAAAAACAGAGCCAGCCAAATTTCCTTTATTGATGTCCATTGCTTGACTTCATACTGAGGGTCACTAACAACGAATAATTGTCACCTTTTAAGTTTTTTTTAAAAACTCAGTTGCTACCAGAAACAATGCAAATCATGTGACTAGTCAAGCCAAAATTACTGGCTCTAAAGATGATAATTATGCAGTCAACCAGCACATTCTGGCCTATGTCTGTGATGAGAAAAGAATATAAATAACTTGTTTTCGCTGTCTTCCGAGTATGATATTGCCAAAAGAACTAAAAATGAAAGGGAGAGAGGAAATGATTTTTAAAAAAATGTACAAAAGTGAAATAATAAAACATGAGATAATTGTAACTGTTTCTAAAGGAGGTACAGTATTGTTGAATGAGCAAATGTATATTAAATGGGTGACTCTCTCATGGAGAAAGCAATTGAGCGTGGAATATAATCGCACATAAGATGAATGCTATGGGGAGTAGGAGAACAACCAGAGTGAAGTGTGAAGAAATGTACAGATATGAAAGGTACAGGCGTGAATTCAGAAAGCATAAAAAAAAGCACCATTTCATTTCATCCATGTCTGCAGTGTTCAGTGACAGGTAGACGAGCAGCATATTTTTCCTCGTCGCTGATAAATATTTATTCATCACTAAGTGATTACTCTTGTGTTTATGCTCACGTGAGCTGTGCTGCTGCCTTTGCAGTGTTCTCAATCTGAATGTCCTGGTGCATTTTGCTGTAGAATAGGACCCTTACTGTAAATAACAGAACAGATAATCGGGGGATAGACGTGGTGGAGAGATGTGGGGGTGGAGCTCTGTAAGAGAGAGAGAGCAGTGTTCTGGCAAGCAGCTGGCGGTGGGATTATGATGCTTTGTACTGTCATGATCTGCACCGATCTGGCCAGGAAATGGCAGAGCAGGTCCTGAGCGCGCAAAAAAAAAAAAAACATTGCATTGACCTGTGCCTTTCAACCATCACTTTTTAAATATGTTACATCACTGACAATTTTATGAATGCGTTTTCTTTTAGAAACAAGAATTATTCCTGGAGAATACAAATAAAAAATTTTTAATCAATATTTAGAACAAAACGGTTCTTTCATATGATTGTATGTTTTGTGTAATATCACGTTTCGGTGGACGTTCTCTGGGATCTGCAGGAGGTGGGTTTTCCCCTGTCAGTTTTGGAACGGCCAATCGTATTCCCCCGCTGCGCTCCTTGCTGAAACCCTGCTGTTGGCTCTCCTCAGGAAGGGCTGCTGGCGAGCCACTTGCAGTTCGGCCCAGACGCCAGGCGGAGACGGGCGTTCAGGTGTTTTACAGCAGCCGCAGCTTGTGCTACGCGGCTGACTGGCCGGCCCTGAATGGATCTTCCCTTCCCTGTGCGATCCTGTGGCCAATCGCGTGTCGCGTCGCGGACACCGACGCGGTCCGGGCTGGATACCGGACCGTGGGCCTGATCCGCACTCCGGTCGTGGAAGTGAATCCCTGCGCCTCATTGTGAACCAGCAGTTTAAATGAGGATAACTGAAATTGGGCGCACGTCGGTGCCTGGGGAAGCTGAAGCTTCGGTGGGGAGGGGAGCATTGGCACCGAACTTGCCCCCACCTCCCCGCATTCTGAGCGCATTCTGAGCCCAGCCCCCCAAATCCGCGTATCACCCTGGGCCCGCTACTAAAAATAGCTCTGCATGACAGAGTTTGTGAAACCGAAGATCTCCGTGGCATCAGCCTTCTGTGTTATGAAGCAGTGCTGCGAACCTTAAGGGCCACATAAGGATCTCTCTCTCTGTCTCTCTCTCTCTCTCTCTATCCCTCTCTCTCTCTCTCTATCCCTCTCTCTCTCTCTCTCTCTCTCTCTATCCCTCTCTCTCTCTCTCTCTCTCTCTCTATCCCTCTCTCTCTCTCTCTCTTTCACTCTCCCCCTCCCTCTCCCTCTCTCCCCCTCCCTCCCTGACATCAACCCTGATGTTAGACTTACTGCCAAAATTTTAGTTGTAGGTGCAACTGTACTTTTGAGTGTGTGTTCTAGTGCTTTATGGTAATAATGAATCATTACCATTATTTGGTTGTGTTATTTGTTTTTATATTCTCTGCTGCTGTTCAGCATGTACAGTGGTCCTGATGGTCAAATGGTCAAAATGAACTTCCAAAACTGTGTTTGTGGGGAGAAGAAGAAACATGCTTAGATTTATATATGTATACACACACAGTCAAACAGCAGTTGTTACTCTTTCAGGAGTCCAGGCCATAGTAATGTAAACACTTGGATCAATGCTGTCAGAGATGACACAAAAGAGCTTTGGGATTAATCACTGTCCTTATTGGCTGGTTTAAGGCAGGCGTTGCATTATGGGATTCAGCATCTCTGCATTCGGCTGCTGACTCCCCTGAGTGACAGCAGTTGGACAGTCGTGCCCTTTCTGTCTGGTCTGCAGATTGACCTTTAACCTTTGGTCTTTAACCTTTGACCCGCCGTGCTCTCCGGCTGCATTTCAGAGTCTGAGCTGCCTGAGAGACCTGGAAAAGGGGGCGGCACCCCCCCCCCCCCACGACATGGCCATGATGTCATCACCATGGTGAGGTTGCTGCATGATGCCATTACATCATGATACAGGCCCACGTCAGCTTCCTGTTGCCGCCTGCTGATGGTGTCATAATGAAGGGGGGGAGGGGGATGAAAAGAAAATAAAGGAAAAAGAGAGGAGGAGATACATAAACACGCACACACACTGACACACACACACGCCCTTATACACACACGCTCATATACACACATGCACACGCACGCACACACACGGGCACAACACACACACACGCACTCATGCATACAGACACACACGCCCATACACACACACACACTCACATCCGCTCACTGCTAAATCTGTTCATCAATATAACAGCTGTTGGGAGACCTGAAAGGTCAGGAGAGGGGTCTGTGTTGTGCTAGCTATCTCCCCATCTCGCCCGAAAGGTCAGCCTGTCTGTGCGATGCAGAAGGGATGTGCATCATGGGCCAAGTGTAACGGACGAGCGTCAGGGAGAGAGACACGGGACCAATCAGAGCTCTTACAGAACAGGACCTGCTGGAACCAGAGCTGGAAGGCTCGAGGAGTTAGTGTCAGCGGCCTGCTGGTGGCGCTCTTCTGCAAGTGCCTTGGGAGTGAGTCTGTGAAGAAATAGAGGCGATAGGGAAGTGCTGTCTATTGTCATTTGGGGGGGGGGGGGGGGGGTCTGAGGATGACAGAATAAAGACTTCAAGATTTGTACATCAAAATTACAGGAGTCTCACTCTCCCATCCCCTCCCCCCACACACACACACACTCCCTCATTAATACACTTGTACACACACACACACACACACACCCTCTCTTATTCTCACAAACGCACTCTCTCTCATTCACTCACTCACACACACACTATCTCTCTTTTTTTATATATACACACACACACACACATGCATACACGCTCTCTCTCTTATATACACTCACACACAGTCCCACACCCCACAGAAGCGGACGGCAACAGAGTCCTGACCCCCCCCCGCCCCCCCCCGGCAGGCACAAAGCGGCGCAGTGTGTGGGGGTCAGCGTCACTGCGGGCCCCCCCAGGAGACCCCTGTAGGGGACTTTAATGAATGCCATTTCCCTGCATCGCTGGATAATGGGCCCCCCCCTGCACAATAACGTTTAACCAGCTCCCTGTCTCCCCCCCCCCCCCCCCCCCCCCCCACCCGAAGCTCTGCTCATTTGGGTCCCGGCAGGGGGTGGTAATTGATTGCCTAATTCCAATCAGGGGCCGTGAACAGCCTGGGGTCCCCCGCTCCGCTCCCAGATTAGATTGCATCAGAGGGAGCGGCCCCTTTAATGGACTCTCCTGCGTTTCGTTTGTTTTTTTGGCCCCTTTCTCGGTCCGAAACTTCAGCGGCAGGCGACCGCAAGACGTGAAAAAAGAAAGTTTTTTTTTTTTTTTTGCTTCTGTGCTGTAGCGAACGCGGGCCTTGTTCCGTCTGACCTTGGCGCCGCCGTCGCCGTCGGAAACGAACGGGCTCGCCTTGTGCCGCCCCTCACGGCGTTTCCAATCCCCCTCCCGCCTCGTGGAGAGGAGATAAACGGGCGGATTGAAGGTTTGGGGTTAACGACTTTCACAAAATCTGAATTTACAGAGGGAGACCGTGAGGCGGTAGGAGGGTGCGTGTGTGTGTAGATGAGTAGATTGATAGATAGGAGATCTTTGGTTTCCCCTGAAGGAATTTGCTTTGCACATTGTTGTAGCTTTGTAAATTAAGCTAATCAGATACTTTAATTTTTTGAACAGTTGGGGTTAAAAACTGGAAATGCCTGCAGATTAGTACTCTACCACAGGAAAGGGCTGTGAGCTGGGGATTAGTACTCTACCACAGGAAAGGGCTGTGAGCTGGGGATTAGTACTCTACCACAGGAAAGGGCTGTGAGCTGGGGATTAGTACTCTACCACAGGAAAGGGCTGTGAGCTGGGGATTAGTACTCTACCACAGGAAAGGGCTGTGAGCTGGGGATTAGTACTCTACCACAGGAAAGGGCTGTGAGCTGGGGATTAGTACTCTACCACAGGAAAGGGCTGTGAGCTGGGGATTAGTACTCTACCACAGGAAAGGGCTGTGAGCTGGGGGTTAGTAGTCTACCACAGGAAAGGCCTGCAGACTGGGGATTAGTACTTTACCACAGGAAAGGGCTGTGAGCTGGGGATTAGTACTCTACCACAGGAAAGGGCTGTGAGCTGGGGATTAGTACTCTACCACAGGAAGGGTTTGACTGGAGTACTCTACAGAAGGCTGTGACTGGGGATTAGTACTCTACCACAGGAAAGGCCTGTGAGCTGGGGATTAGTACTCTACCACAGGAAAGGGCTGTGAGCTGGGGATTAGTACTCTACCACAGGAAGGGCTGTGAGCTGGGGATTAATACTCTACCACAGGGAAGGCCTGTGAGCTGGGGATTAGTACTCTACCACAGGAAAGGGCCTGAGTCTGACTGAGACTGTGACTGTGACTGGCTCTGCGTTTAGCTGCAGCAGGACGGGCACTCCCTGTCTGCTCTGTCACTGTACGGGCTGTGGACTGGAATTTATCAGCTCGTTTTGCTGGCTTTAGGAATCTGACAGACTTTTAAAGATTGATGAACCATCCCCCTTGCCCCCCCCCGATCTAATCTGCACATTCCCCCCCCCTCCTCCTCTGCCTTTTTTTGCTGTTCATTTAAACCTCTCAGCGCTTCTCTTTTTTTTGCTGACATCGCAGTATTCAGCAGCAGTGAGTAAATCTAATATAAAGCACTTATCGATTGGGGCGCCCCTAAATCTGCTTTTCACCCGATTTTCAAGGACCCCCCACGTATAGGAATGGGGGGTGGGGGGGAGTGGGGTGTGAATACAGGGTTATACATTAAAAGGAGAATTCAGCTGAGAACAACTGCGCAGAATCAACTTGATAAAAAAAAAACCACACCCTGGGTCATTAGTATCAGTGCAGCTTGTTGTTTTTAAGTAAACGGTGGCTTTACGCGGTGCCTGTGTGTGTCTGTGTGTGTCTGTGTGTGTGTCTACGTGTCTGAGTTAACCTTTTGGTGCTCAGCTAACGATGCTAATTAAGACAGCCGGTTTGAGATGGTCCGACCCCGAGCCGTTGCCCGCGTGTGCAGACGCGCCGGCTTCTGTTTGTTGCTCTTACCGCTAATTAGCTTTAATCCCGAATCTCTCCCAGTGCGGCGCCTTCTGATCGGTACGAAGCTGCGATTTTTACAGCCAATCCGACGAGGGCAGGTTGTTGTGAGGGTAGGGAGCCTGGGAGAATTGGAGGGGAATATTGGGGGGATGGGGATGGGGGGGGGGGTTGGGGCTGCCCTCTTGGATTCTGTGCGGGGGGTCTTCTGCCCCCCCCATTGTCTGCCCGTGTGATGATCGCGTTTCCTGGCGAGTGCTTGTTAATAGCGAGGTCCGTGCGCACGCTTGCTGGTAATTGCGCTGTCTGGGCGTGAGTGATGTCATAATCCTGATAGGCGTTCCCTTCGGAAATGCAACCGGATTTCCCCCCCCCCCCCCCCCCCCCCCGCCCCTCCTATCTCTGACACGGGGAAAACATGTTAACTAATGACTAATTAAAAAGCCCTGCAATTAATGAATAGCCATTATGACACGATAAGAATAAGAAGAGAAGTTCTGGGGGGAATTAAAACATATCCCGTTGCTGTCACTCCCAAACGTGAACCACGGCGTTCGGGAGGCAGGAGGGACCGTGTGTAACCCAGCGTAGCGCGCTAACTCAGCGTAGCGCGCTAACTCAGCGTAGCGCGCTAACTCAGCGTAGAGCGCTAACTCAGCGTAGAGCGCTAACTCCGCGTAGAGCGCTAACTCCGCGTAGCGCGCTAACTCAGCGTAGAGCGCTAACTCAGCGTAGAGCGCTAACTCAGCGTAGAGCGCTAACTCAGCGTAGCGCGCTAACTCAGCGTAGAGCGCTAATCGCTAATGCTTAGCCAATGCAGCCATCTGGAGCCTCTTTAATTGCTTTTACCTTTTGATATAAACCTATTCCTGTATTCATTTTTACATAGTTATCGTAAATTAATTTCCGAAAAGTACAGAGTGGAGAGCGCGAAAGGCTTCAAACCAGGAGGAAAACTAAAACCGATCTTTCCTCACGAAGCGCTAAGTGTCGCTTCAGTCGACATTTTCCGCTTTGTTCGGGTAATTATTATTTTCTCATGACACAGATTAGGTTTTTTTTAAGAAGTAAATGTGTGTGTGTGTGTGCATGCATTATTTCCCTTCTTATTGTTCCTAGCATAAATGCAACTGCCTGGCCCCTGTGTGTTTGCACAGGAACTCACAGGACGTTTGCACAGGAACTCACAGGACGTTTGCACAGGAACTCACAGGACGTTTGTACAGGAACTCACGGGATGTTTACAGGAACTCACAGGACATTTGCACAGGAACTCTCGGGATGTTTACGGGAACTCACAGGACGTTTGTACAGGAACTCACGGGATGTTTACAGGAACTCACAGGATGTTTGTACAGGAACTCACCTGATGTTTACAGGAACTCACAGGACGTTTGTACAGGAACTCACAGGATGTTTACCGGAACTCACAGGACGTTTACAAGAACTCACAGGACGTTTGTACAGGAACTCACAGGACGTTTGTACAGGAACTCACAGGATGTTTACAGGAACTCGCAGGACGTTTGTACAGGAACTCACAGGACGTTTGTACAGGAACTCACAGGATGTTTACAGGAACTCACAGGACGTTTGTACAGGAACTCACAGGATGTTTACAGGAACTCGCAGGACGTTTTACAGGAACTCACAGGACGTTTGTACAGGAACTCACAGGATGTTTACAGGAACTCACAGGACGTTTGTACAGGAACTCAGGCTTTGCAAGGACTCACGGATGTTACGGAACTCACGGACGTTGTACAGAACTCACGATGTTACGGAACTCACAGATCGTTGTACAGGACCACAGACGTTTGTACAGGACACAGGACGTTTACAGGACTCACGGACGTTGTACAGAACTCACGACGTTTTACAGGACTCACGGCTTTGTACAGGAACTCACTGGATGTTTACAAGAACACGAGTTGACAGGAACTCACAGGATGTTTACGGAATCAGCAGGATGTTTACAGGAACTCACAGGACGTTTGTACAGGAACTCACAGGATGTTTACAGGAACTCACAGGACGTTTGTACAGGAACTCACAGGATGTTTACAGGAACTCACAGGACGTTTGTACAGGAACTCACAGGATGTTTACAGGAACTCACAGGACGTTTGTACAGGAACTCACAGGACGTTTGTACAGGAACTCACAGGATGTTTACAGGAACTCACAGGACGTTTGTACAGGAACTCACGGGATGTTTACGGGAACTCACAGGACGTTTGTACAGGAACTCACGGGATGTTTACGGGAACTCACAGGACGTTTGTACAGGAACTCACGGGATGTTTACAGGAACTCACAGGACGTTTGTACAGGAACTCACAGGACGTTTGTACAGGAACTCACAGGACGTTTGTACAGGAACTCACAGGACGTTTGCACAGGAACTCACGGGATGTTTACAGGAACTCACAGGACGTTTGTACAGGAACTCACAGGACGTTTGCACAGGAACTCACGGGATGTTCATGCCGGAACTCGCAGGCTATTTAAACTAGGCCATTTCTGCAGTGGCCTGTGCTGGCACTGACACCCTCTCCATGTTGGCAACACACAAGTCTCTCTCAAAGTGACAAGACAATTTGTGGAGGAGCTTTAATGTGCTGTGATGTAAAACATCATCTCACCCCTGTCTTCCCTGGCCACATATCTCTTCTTATGTCACAAATCATTTCTTTTGTGAGACTAAAAGCACAGCTGGAAAAAACAAAAAAACGTCTTTACTGTTCAGCAGATTTTGAAGGCGTCCCAGACGCCTCCTCAGTTCCTGTTTTGCACTGCTCCAGACAGGACCATATTCTACAATATTTTCAGACTCTTATGGATGTTGTCAATTACGTAGACTCAAATAAATCAGAAACAGCAGACACTCAAAATTATCTTTGTCTTGGAAATGTCCAAGAGACGGAAGAAACAGTTCATTTGAAATTCTAAGCAATTATAACATCTGTTCTGTGTATTAGAAAGCATTTCTGCATCTGCTTGGTGTAAATTAGGAGGGATTATGCATTATCAGCATAAGTTAATATACTCGCAGCAGATCTTGCCTGACCTTGCTTTTCTGTGGGTCCCGGTTCTTGGGGACATTTTTCTGAGGGGGGCAGGATGGGTGGGACTGGGAGGGGGGACGCAGATGAACTGTCAAGTGGATATACACATTGTAGTGTGAAATCTAACCGAAATGGTAATTCTTCATGACCAAATTCATAGTCTTAGTTTCCGCTATCAGCAGATAAAATTCATGTCACGTCGTTTGGGGATTTTATTACTTTTTTTGTTCTCCTGCATGCCCCCAGCATCCGGTCCCTTTTCCAGACAGGGGGGCTGCCACACCTGCCACACGACCCCTCCACCCCCCCACTGCATCCCCCCCCCCCCCCCCCCCCCACCCCTTTCTGCCAGTCATCCTCTTCTCTCTTCCCGGGCGGAGGAATCTCCAGGCAGTTTGGGTTTCTGACTCTGTGCCTCTCGCTCTGAAGTTCGAGGCACGTTGCAGAAATGGGGCCGGGGGGGGGACGGGGACGGGGGGGGGGCGACTGTGACTGCGTGAAACCCAAAAGGCTGCCGGTTGCTACTTTAGCGCCGAAGCTGTTTTTCTCGTCGCCCTCAGATTTCCCAGCTTGCACCCCTTTCCCGGGTTCAAAGGGAGTCGCGCTCTTGAAAGGCGGCGGTAAACGTCTCGTCGTGTGTCTGCCGACGATTCCTTCTTCTTTTTATTTCTTTTTTTGTCTTGTCTGGGAGCCAGAGCCTCATTCTGTCAAGGGTCTGACATGACAGCAGATCACTGCCTTTGCCTTTTTTTGACATGCGCCGCTTTCGGATGGAACGTAGCTGTCCGCCGTCCCGGATTTGGAAGTGCGGTGTCGGGTCGGCCTGAACCGCGTGGAGAAACGGGGCCAAAGCGCGGGAGAATATTTGGGTCGGCCGGTGAGAGGCCGGCCGGGCGGGCGCGCTTTCGCCGACGTAAGGTCATGCCGGAGGTGAAGAGAAGGTGAAAGAAGATGGCGGAGAAACCGATTCTCTTCTGCGGGCTCAGGATGAATGATGGCGATAAACTGCCTGGTGGTCTCGGTGGTGAAACAGCGTTGAAAACTCCCGCTGCTGTAAAGTTCCGCTGTTTGCAGAGGAATGTGTGTACCTCACAGTTTGGGGCTGTGACAAAGCTTTAAATAACTACAGTTGAAATGTGGAGGTTGCAGGTTTGATTCCCAAGCAACCCACATGCAAAACGTTCACAACCCGAAAACATTCACACACACACACACACACACGTACACACACGGAAACACATACGGTCATGAGCGCACACACACACACACACACACACAGACACACACACACGTTTAAAAACTGATTACCAGATTGCAGGTGTCTAATCAGCATGTCTGATGTATACATTTGAATCCATTTCCCTCCCCCCTGTACCAGAAGTGCTGAGCGGCTGGTATGAAGGGGTCAGAGGTCACCCTCTGTGCCTGTACGCAGCGGAGTTAATCTGTCGGCTCCTCGCCCGCCAGCTCGCCGATATTAAATCGCTCTCCGTGTACCTGAGCTGCCCCGCCAACTTCATCCATATTTTATCTGCGCACAGATTTAATAGCGCAGCACTTTTTTTTTTACCGGGGGGTGTGTTTATTAGCCATTCGGGCGGGGGGGCGGGCGGGTGGGTACGCGCGTGCCGGGCGAATTCGGTTGTTCGCCCGGGCATGAGATGGAACGCCGAGGTTTTAAGAGAAGCCGTGGCCGTTCGTCGCCGTGTGCGCGCAAGTACCACCTCTCGCCCGATTGGCTGTCTGGCGGATAAGTGGACACACACAGGCTGGCAGTGAGCTGCTTCTCCTCGGAGTCGTAACTTTACCCCACTAACCGCCTGTTATTTCTAAGGGAGTCTGCTGCTGCTGCTGCTGCTGGTGCTACTGCTGCTGTTGTAACGTAGATTTACTGTCATTATCTGAGGAGTCTCTTTTTGAGGCCGTGGTGAGTGTGTAAATGTTTACGGAAAAAGGGCAGGTTGTGTGATTGTGCGCTGTAGCGCTCCCAGGCTTCCGTCCTGCACTGTACAATTTCTCTTTCCTGCTTTTTCCCCCTGCTCTCTCTCTTTCTCTCTGTTTATCTCTCTCTCTCTCACACTCCCTCACTTTCTCGCTCTCGCTCTCCCTCTCGCTTGTATTTCTTTCTTTTTTTTACGGGCCTGGAGGGCGTTTGGTGTGTTTGGACGGGAGGTTTGGTGTTCTGTGTGTGGACGGAGGTCAAGCGGTAGAAAAAGGTTTTTACTAAACGTGGGTGAGTTATTCCCTCTCACCGGAGGGAAGAGGAGCAGAGGTGCTGGTGCTTTACCTGGGGCCTGTTCTGCCCTGCGGTGTCATTAGTGCTTTCTGCGAGGCTGGCTTCCGATTGGCCCTGGCCTATTGCTACAGTGCCTCTCAGTGCCCTCTGATTGGACCGTAATGGAGGATATTGCTTCAGTATTACAGGGTTTCCTGCCAAGTTTTTGCTGCTATAGAATGTCAGGGGGGGTCTGTCTGTTCCTGTTCTGTTATTTTATAAGTGCAGGTGTTAATGTGCTAAGAAGTGCATTAAAATTCATGTTTTATTATGCATCATAAATGACCATTGTTTCACATTCCATTTCACCTTTTGTGTGTGAGTGTGCATGCGTGTGAGTCAGCCTATAACTGTCACATGATGTGGACTCATTTCCTTTCCTTTCTTCTCTGATTATTTCTTCCTTTCTTGCTCTTTTTCTGCCTTTCTCTCTTACCCCCCTCCCTCCCTCTCTCTCTCTCCCTCTCTCTCTCTTTCTCTCTCTCTGATCTCTCTGGTCTCCTTCTGCTGTTGTTGAAATCCCGCAGCAGGGGGTTATGGGTAAAGGACCGCTCACACTGTGAAGGTTGTCTCTGACTCACTTGCTGAGACAAGGTCAACTGGATCCCACATCTTGGGGGTGGGGTGGGGGGAACCCCCCTCTCCAAATTACGTCACACCCCCTCCTCGAATCACTCCCCCCTGAATCACAAACCCCTCTCGATCACCCCTGAATCAAAACCCCTCACCCAATCACCCCCCAAATGTGTAGACAGTCAGGATAAAAAATACAGACATTGTCACACTAAGGGAGAGATACGATACGATGCAGGAATGCTGTGAATTTAATTTCCGTGACACACGGAAAAATCCTGTACTGTACAGTTTACTGTTGCACACAGCTGTTCAATTTACATACGCTGCCGTAGATGTCCTGGGAATATGTAGAATTTCACGTTGATGTAATTCCCTTAATGTCTGCATCTCTTTATGATTTTTATATTTCCTAGGACATCTGCGTTGAGATTGTCAAAGAAATTATTTAACTAAAAAAAAACATAATGGCATTTTCCTATTTTTTTTCGCTTAATAAATAAATTAAAGAGGCAGCTGTGAAAATTGCAGAGGGACGCAGAAATAAGTGTTGCAGAAACTCACAGTTAGCATCCCGTATCCCACAGCATGTTACTGTAGGTCTGTAATGGATATCCCCAAACGGGACACCAGAGAGAATTTGGCAGTTTGGGTGCAGATGGATCCACGTTATTCACTGCTCAGAATCCCACTCTGTGAAGTTGACTTGGCATTCAATGCTGGCACAAGGGACATTGATCATTGATTGGTCGTGATCAACAAAATTTATTATTGGATCCATGCGGTCTATGACGAAGAGCAAGATTACATTTAGAGCCCTTTCTGCAGTCTCCTCTCTGTTGCGCTTGTTTTTTTGGTTTAAAATATTGAGTTTCTGTCTTTTTTCTTTCTTCATTCCCTCATTCCTTCCATCTCCTTCACTTCTTTTCCAGTTCCCTTCGCTGTGTGATGCGCAGGTGAGCAGGATGCCCCCGTGAGTGTGTGCTGTGTGTTATCCGGACACTGAGGGGGGTGGCACAGTCCCGGTTCCCCCCCACCGTTGTGATTCTGGTTGCCTTTGGTTACCTCGGGGATGATGGATGCGTCTCTCGTACCACGGGGACGCCGCGGTCCTCCCTGCGCGTGATGCCCCGGTTACCGTGGCAACCCCTCCCCTGCGTCGCTCGGTAAGACCTCTCTTCCCACCCATGTCTTGGACAAAGACCAGGGCCCTATATTAAAAAAAAAAAAAAAAAAACCTGTTAAGAGTAATAGAGCTGATCTAGGATCAGCTTGGGCCATTTAGCTCATGTTGGTTTCGCTTCCAGTGTGGACATGGATGCCTGATCCTAGATCAGCATGCCTGCTCAGAGTGGCTTTATTGAATATGGGGCCCTGGCGTGGTTGTGATAAAGTAAGCAGAACAGACACTATAGGCTCAGTCATTAACCTGTTGCATGTGGATTTCATAGCTGTGTCAATGGCGTAAATAACTGTTCTAATGGGAGAGGGAGGGAATTTGAAACATGGAGATGTTTGCCTGGTAACCACACAGAGAGGAGTGCTGGTCACTGTGCTCCCATACCCAGGTAGAGCTGCTCCAGGATAAGGGGGATTCATATTTAATGCCAGCCTGAGGTCAGGTTATAGCTCCACTGCTTTACTGTCTTCTTAAAGCCTCACGTCTGTGTGTCATGGGACTCAATCCCGAGCTGTTCTCTCTCTCTCTCTCTCCCCCTCCTCTCTCTCCCTCTCCCTCTCCGTCCCTCTGTGGTGTGAATAAGAGTGCCATCCTGCAGTGTTTACAGACTCACAGTGCCCTTGATCATGGGGGGGGGGTCTGGGTTTTGATGGCAGGAGATGCCCTTGTAGCCTCTCTCTGGGACTGGCTGCTGAGGTCTCCCTCTCCGTGCCACAGCACAAAGCCCTGTGAGTCAGGTCTGGGGTTGGGGTGGGGGGGGGGGGGGGGGTGCTCAAAAACGGGGTTGAGGGGGCAGGGGGGGGCACCGTCTTTGTCCTGACCGCATCAAGGCCTTCCCCGTCTCCCTTGGTTATTCGGCTATTTTCGGAGAGCGCCCGTCTCTGCCGCCCGTCTCTTCGCCTCCAGAAGGCTTTGCGGCAGCCTGGGGCGGGCGGGGACCCGTGCCCTGATTGGCCCGCTCGTCAGGAGCGCGAGAGGGGCGAACCTCAAACCCCCCCCCCCCGTCCCTGCAGACCCGAGGGGGCCGTCCCAGGCCGCAAAGTGCCACTGCCCAACCAATCAGAAACGGCGCGGGCTGTGCCCTCCTCGACCCCTTTGGGGGTGGGGCTCGCGGGTTCGAATCCAACGCAGCTGTGCCCCGGAGCTAGAAGGAGATCACTGCCTCTCCACCACTCCGGCTGCTTGAACCAGTTCAGAGATTCACACGTTTCATTGGATGAAAGTCCCGGCTAAATGGATTTATATCGGTGAAAGGGGTTCTGGTTCAAAGAACTGCGAGCGAGAGTGATGGTGAAGGGTGAAGTATTTTTGCATGCGAATGTGCTTCTGTAAGGACAGTCGGACCCTTGAGAACAAAACTAAACCCGCAAAGCGCACACTTCAGGGCCAAGGTCGCTGAAGGTCACCGAGTCCTGCCGAGAATAGAAAAGGCTAAAAGCACCCACATAGCAGAATCTCGACTTTGTATATTTGTTCTGTATTGATTTTTCCTTTTGCTTCTTTATATAATATTTTGATTTCATTTGCAGAACAGACATAGGTGATAGGTGATATATCTACAAAGCATATGAATAATTTAGTGTTTTATATTTATACACACACACTACATGGCCAAAAGTACACTACATGGCTGAAAGTATGTGAACACCCGAACATCACATCCAGTTGTGCTAGTCGAACACCTCATTCCAAAACCATGGGCATTAATATGGTGTTGGTCCCCCCCTTTGCTGCTATAACAGCCTCCACTCTTCTGAGAAGGCTTTCCACTAGATTTTGGTTGGGCGATCGGGCCTGGCTTGCAGTCGAAGTTCCAGTTCATCCCAGAGGTGTTTGATGGGGTTGAGGTCTGGGCTCTGTGCTGGCCAGTCAGGTTCTTCAGCACCAAACAAAGCAAAACCATTTCTTTACGCATCTTGGTTTGTGCACGAGGACATTGTCATGCTTAAATGGGAAAGGGTCTTCCCCAGACTGTTGCCACAAAGTTTGAAGCACACAATTCTCTAGAATATTATTGTATGCTGTGGCATTATTTCTCTTCACTGGAACTAAGGGGCCTAGCCCAAACCTTGACAAACAGCCCCAGACCGTGATTCGTCCTCCACCAAACTTTACAATTGGCACTATGCATTCGGACAAGTAGCGGTCTCTTAGCATTCTGCCGAACCCATTCATCCATCAGGCTGGAAGATGGTTCAAGTGTGATTCATCACTCCAGAAAACCTGTTTCCACTGCTCCAGAGTCCAATGGTGATGTGCTTCACACCACTCCAGCTGATGCTTGGCATTGCGCATGGTGATCTTGGGCTTGTGTACAGCTGCTCGGCCGTGGAAACCCATTTCATGAAGCTCTTGACGAGCAGTTCTCATGCTGACATTGTTTCCAGAGGCAGTCTGGAACTCGGTAGTGAGTGTTGCAACCAAGGACAGACCATTTCTATGCGCTACGCATTTCAGCGCTCTGCGGTCCTGTTCTGTGAGTTTGTGTGGCCTACCGCTTCAAGGCTGGGCTGTTGTTGCTCCCGGACATTTCCACTCCACAATAACAGCACTTGCAGGTGACCAGGGCAGCTGCAGCGGGAAGAACTTCTGGGTAATATCTGTCTTTGAGCAACACTACAGCACGGCTGTGAACCGTCTCCAGTTTGCCTTGCTACCATTAAATTTCAATTGAATTTTCACAATGAGGGTCATTTAAAAAAAAGTGCGAAACTCTTTGCCAAAGACATATACGAAATTATATTTTGTATTGTATAACAGAGGTTTGCTTTTGGGGAAATTCTAGTAACTTTGAATTACCTATTTTTTCCTGCGCTCACCGGAATTAAAAAAAAAAAAAAAGCAGAAGATTACATTAAAGTGCTTTCATTCATTCCTTCTTAATAAATGGGCTGTAATTTATCCCACTTTAATGTTTTAGTGCATGTACCTAATGAGGGTTTCCACTGAGGGGACCTTTGTCTTTTGGAAGGAACAGGTGAACACGGTGCTTTGTACAAGTAATGTAGCAGAAGAGCAGTTTTCTTTTATAAGGAGCAGGAGTTTTTCAGCAGTAAAAGAAGCTTTATAAGCATTTAAACGTTCAGGAAACTCAACTCAGATTGTGATTACATTCCTCAGAAATGACAATTGATTGTCTTCTTAATATTTATTTCAAGTTTTTTTTTAAAAGCGCAATTGTAACCATAAAATTGTAGTAAAAGAAAAAAAGCATATTGCTTTCTCAGCATCCAGAGAAGGGGCATTGCTCCGGGATTTTTAACTTAGCTTGCCTTACCTGCACAAGAGCAGAAAGAACGTCATTTACATATTACATGAATGGGTTTCACTGGACTTAAAGTTCTTACGTAACTAACACCCAGTTAACCCCACCCACTGAAAACCTGCCGGTTAGGCAAGGCGGAAAGCAAGCCAATTTCAGCATAGGCTTTGATATGTTCTGCAAGAATCATTAAAAAATATTTCTCGGCAATTTGTGAACGCAGAAAGTATTAAAACAACACGTCAGCAAAGAATTCACAGACTTCAGTTCCCTGTACCTTTAAAGAAGCCTCATGAACACTTAGAATGCCCCTACAAATACATTCCCTGGGTTTCACCTGTCTCATAAACCACCAGAGGTGCGTTTGTTCTGCAGGGGGCGTTGGGGGTACGTTTTTGTCACTGAGTCAGTCAGGGAGGGGTCTGGCCTGGATTCAGCCCCAGGGACACGTGGGGGGCGCCTGGCTCTCTCTCGCTGCTGGGTCTGAGGGAGTTTGATGAAGAGGAAGAGCAGGAAGGAGAGGGGGGAGTACGGAATGGAGAGGTGTGAATGAGGTGCAGGACAGGTAATGGGGTAGCTTTTCATCTTGAGGGGAATATTAGTTTTAGGCACTGTGCTTTTTTAACTCTGTCAAGTTGTGGTCTGCATGATTTAAAAAAAAAAAACATCTTCAGAGGGGGCTGAAGAATATCTCTCTATCTCTGTCTAACTATACCATCTTATTTATTGATATCTTTGTCTTTCAGTCCCCTCTCTCTATCTCTCACTTGCTCTCCCTCCCTCCCTCCCTCCCTCCCCATCTCCCCTGGTATCTGGGCTTGCCATCACCATTTTTCTTTTTCCGCCCTGTCAGTTCTAATATGTTCGGGTCAAACATAATCTAAGATATAGAACTTTTTTTTCCCTTCAAAATAAAAGATGCGGCGTTGTCTTCAAGCAAGAAGAATCTCCAAAGGGGTTGCATTAATATATTACCTTCAGATGTCACACTTGCGACAACATGCTTATCACACCATTGATTTTGAGAGTGACACTTTTATTCGAGTCGATAACTGTGTCGATGCTGCCGTTCATCACGCCTAACATGCAGTCATATCCATGGGGGGGCAGGGGGGGGGGGTCAGGCAGAGAGGAGAGGTGTTGGAGGTGGCGACTCTGGTTGTAGTATAATTAATGCCATAATGACTTTCCTTTAAACTGCATGGTTCTTTATCAGCCCCATCGAAACCCCTCTGCCTGCTCATGGGTGCGAGAGACCTGCTAATTTCCCCTAATTCCTGTCTGCCGATCGGCGTCATTAATACTGCCTAATCCCCCCCCCCCCCCCCCCCCTTACTGAGTGTCACTGCATCATATCGTCCCATATATCAGACACCGCTGAGCTCTCAATAGCCCTCTGTCAGTGAGCCTACTGCATGAGGGAGCAGCTGGAAGAGACCACGTTCCACCCACCTACCTCTCTCTCTCTCTCTTTCTCCCTCTATCTCTCTTCCTCTCCCTCCCTCTCTCTCTCTTCCTTTCTCTCTCTCCCTCTCTCTTTTCTCTCTCTCCCTCTCCCTCACTCTCCCTTCATCTCTCCCTCCCTTTCCCATTCTCTGTGTGTGTAGGTTACTTTACCCCTGTGTGTGTGTGTGTGCATGTCTCTGTGTTTGTGAAAGTGTGTGTGTGTTATTTTACTCCAGTGATGTTGGAGTGGAATTCTGCTTAAGTCTGTATTAATAACTGTCCCCTTCTTCATACTGTGCGGGCGTAGAACACTCTTTTAGGGGGCTTTAAGGAGGGGGGGGTACTTTTCAGTTCCCTCTGTTTTAAGCTGGTAACCCCCCCCTCCTCGCTCCCATTTATAGCTGCTTACTGCTGTAGGCTTCATAATGGGGTTAGAACACCTCCACCTGTAAAAAATATGTTTGTGAAGACCTGTGGGTGATGTGTACCTGATATGTGATAAACATAAGAGAGGGGGGGCGTGGTGAGGGGCTGCTGCTGAGAGGGTACTGTGGGGCTGCAGGGGGTTGTGGGGTGCTGTAAGGTAGCAGGGCTGCAGGGGGGGGTTGGGTGGGGGCACTGGCGTAGCAGGGCTGCAGGGGGGTGGGGTGGGCATGTCAGGTAGCAGGGCTGCAGGGGGTGGGACTGTGGGGCTGCAGGGGGTTGTGGGGTGCTGTAAGGTAGCAGGGCTGCAGGAGGGGTTGGGGGAGACACTGTGAGGTAGCAGGGCTGCAGAAGTGGTTGGGGGGGCATTGTGGGGTAGCAGGGCTGTAGGGGGGTTGGGGGGGTGTATTGTGGGGTAGCATGGGCTGCGGGGTGGGGGGGGGGGGTTGGGGGGGCACTGTGAGGTAGCAGGGCTGCAGAAGGGGTTGGGGGGCACTGTGAGGTAGCAGGGCTGCAGGGGGGGTTGGGAGGATTATTAATTTCCAGCAGTACCATCATGCAGCTGCAGGCTGGGAGTGAGGCTCTGGTGTAATGAGAATGGTCTGAGCAGAAGATGAATGGCTCCTAAAGTGAACCATTTAGATGCAACCAGGCTTCAATCTGGATGGTGACTAATAACCACCCCCCACACCCCCCCCCACACACACTCGCACACACACACATGCACACACAGTCAAACGCACACACACATGGTCAAAGGCACACACACAGATTCAAATATACATACACACACGCAAATGCTGCCATAAACAGTTACACATACATAAAAGCTGAATTCTACTCAAATGCTTTTTTATGTATTTACATGTGACTCTTATGCTGTTACTTACAGTGAAGTGTGTGAGAGTGTGAGAGAATGTGTTTGTCTGTGTGTGTGTGTATGTGAAAGAGAGAGAGGGAGTGTGTGACAGAGACGGAGTGTCAGTGTGTGTGTGTGTGTTTGTGTGTGAGAGAGAGTGTCACTGTATGTATGTGTGTGTGTGTGTGTGTGTGTGTGTGATAGGGAGTGTGTGACAGAGACAGATTGTCGGTGTGTGTGTATGCGCATGCATGTGTGCGAGAGAGAGGGACAGAGTGTGTGTGTGTGTGTGTGTGAGAGAGAGAGGGACAGAGTGTGTGTGTGTGTGTGTGTGTTTGTGTGCGTCGGGGGTGGGAGGGTGTCAGAGTTCAAGGCATGCACAGAATTACCCTGATTTATGGTGCAGTGATGTGGTGTCTGTTGGGGGGGGGTTTACGGTTGATGAATTGCTGGCGGCGTTACTGGGGGGGGGGGGAGCTTTTTACAGCTACCTGGCGAGGGGACTTCCGCCTTGTTTGGCGGGGGCCTGAAAAATGGGCCGTCGCCCGCTGCTCCCGCCATTTTTCTTGCTTTGCGTCCGCAGGTACGTCATGTCCTCCTAAAGCGTGTGATAAGTTTCTGAAAAACGTGCTTTTTAAAACAACTTTACTCCGATGCTTTCTGGAGGACCGAGCCGCTGCTGGTAGCGGGAGTGTCTGCGCGGGAGACAGGAGAGCTTTCTGCGTAAGGGATCGCTCTGCCTGGGCCTCAGACACAAACTAATTACAGCGTGAACCTTCCCTCCAAACGTATAATCATTACATCACACACCTCCAAAAAGCATGACCGCTAAACTTGACCGCCCAGCCCAAAACCCACACACCACACTCCCTGCCCCTGGAAAGCAGTCAAAAATCAAACATCCCAACGGAAAATAACCATCAATTTTAAATAGTTCCAGTTCGGGATGCTGATTGGTCAACCAGCTGCGCTGGCGAGGCCCGATGTTCGTGACACAATGGAATGCCTGTACATCATTTTAATATCATTGTGACTTCCACCGACGTAAATGTGCCGGCTATCAAAACATTGTAATGTCAACCGCAATAAAAAATGACTTAACATCTCATTAAGCCTCCCTGGCACAAAGCTGAGATTGGTTATTTTATTTCCGTTGGGTTGTCTGAAGAAATAAAACAACCGCTAACAAAGTTCAATATAAATATGATTTTGAGAGAATGCTAGCTAAGTTCAGAAATGGGACTAATGTCGCTTTGTGATCAAGTAACTTTTTAGATTGTGGAAGGATACACCTAATAGCCTGTTAGTTTTGTCTTTAGAATGGTCTGACGTAACACTGCTAGCAATGCCAAAATATTACAAAAAATACAAGATGGCTCCAAAAATGAGTGTTAATCTAATCGAACTGCTGAAGAAGAGGTGGAAGTGCAGGTCTCACGGTTTGCTCCAGGTGGCACAGAGGTGTGTGTGTGCGTGTTTGTGTGCGTGTGCGTGTGCATGTGCATGTGTGTGTAAATATCGCCAATCCCTGCCTCAAAGCCTCACCTCAGACAACACTGGGCTGTAGATGAATGGGGGGGGGTCTGCTTTTGTTTTCATGACCTCTGACCCCCTGACCCCAGATGCTGGAGCTGAAAATGAATCCAGCGATCAGTGTCGGATCCCTCGCCCCTTACGCCCAGGGCCTGCCTTCTCATGTCAGGAAGGCTTCCCCCAGGCACTGTGTGAAAAAGCTGGGGCGGGGGGGAACCCCTCGGGTATGCTCCCCAAACCCCCCCCCCCCCGGAACAGAGGCTGATTTGGGTTCCCCCCCCGTTCCTGTACTTCCACGCGCTGAGCGCTTCGCTGAACAGCACTGCGCTAAGCGCTCAAACCACAGGACGAGCGCTCCCTCAGAAACAGCCCGCTCATTTCCCCACGCCTGCGGTTCGGAGTGAAATGCAGAGATAAAGCTGTTATCAGTGCTGTACAGTATATTCAAGAGAGTGTGATTGAATTACAGTCCGTTCACTGAGACTACGGGGCTGTAATTAAACTGTAATTTGACTTTGTACAGTTAGCTGGGTGGCTAGGCTACGGTGGTGTTTCCCTCCAATTTCACTGCTTGGCAGTCATGACCTCATCAGAAAAGATATTCCTTCATAAATTTTCATGTTTTATTTTTGTTGTGATGAAGACAAGATGTTACACTGCAGCATAAGGATTTTTGGAGAGAGGGTGAGCGTGCGCATGAGAGAGAGAGGAGAGAGAGAGAGAGAGAGAGAGAGAGAGAGGCTTGTGTGATAGACATGGACCTGATCACCAGCGTTGTATCAGTGACTTTCCTGCGCTGGGGCTGTGTAAATTGATCTTTTGCGATTTCTCTGGGTGACAGTGTCTGCCGGGGGGTGGATAAATCGTTCCGGGCTCTGCCCCCGCTATCGATCCCCAGGACCTGGGGGGGGGGGGGGGTGGGGCGGTGGGGCCTGTCGCAGTAAGCATGCAGGGGTGCAAGTCTTCAGGAGGCAGCTGTCCAGTAAGCATGCAGTGTGGCAGTAGCAAGCTTCAGTAAGCATGCAGCCTGTTGGCAGTAAGCATGCAGCCTGTGCAGTAAGCATGCAGCCTGTGCAGTAAGCATGCAGCCTGTGGCAGTAAGCATGCAGCCTGTGGCAGTAAGCATGCAGCCTGTGGCAGTAAGCATGCAGCCTGTCACAGTAAGCATGCAGCCTGTGCCAGTAAGCATGCAGCCTGTCACAGTAAGCATGCAGCCTGTGGCAGTAAGCATGCAGCCTGTGGCAGTAAGCATGCAGCCTGTGGCAGTAAGCATGCAGCCTGTGGCAGTAAGCATGCAGCCTGTCGCAGTAAGCATGCAGCCTGTCGCAGTAAGCATGCAGCCTGTCGCAGTAAGCATGCAGCCTGTGGCAGTAAGCATGCAACCTGTGGCAGTACGCATGCAGTAAGCATGCAGCCTGTCGCAGTAAGCATGCAGCCTGTGGCAGTAAGCATGCAGATGTGCAGGTCTTCAGGAACGCTGTCCGCTGGGTTAAAATATGCGATTCGGTGCTGGGAACTCGGTTTGGAGCACGCTCTAATGCGATGTGGAGAAAATGAGGAATCCTGGAGATGTAACATTGTACTGAAGTACTGAAAATATTGTAACTAGTTGGGCCAGATAGCTGAAACAGCACCTTTATAAATACATTCACACCGGAGTGTACATCCTTTCTACACCATATGTGTGTTTTCTTCCCTTTCCTGATGAAGTGATTCAAATGAGAGCAGGCTATGTTACATAAATGTAAGATTACCTTTGAATGAATGAGTGTAAATAATGGCTTACAAATGTGAGCGTAGGTGTTGGATGTTCAGCTCAGTTGTAAATTAAATTGTGTGTGCGAGAGTGTGTGTTTGTGTCTGTGGGCTCTATGTTTGATCGCGTATGTGAAAATGTCTCCCTTCTCTGTGTAATTTTGAGCGCACACGAGAGTGTGTACACGCCCATTTATTTGCATGTGCTAGGTGTGATGGTGTGTGTGCATTTGTGTGTCCGTGAGTGTGTATATGCATGCATTTACGGAAGTTGGTGTCCATGAGTGTGGGTATCTGTGTGTGACTGTCTGTGAGTGTGGGTATGCGTGCATGTGAGTGTGTGTGTGCGTGTGTTTGTCCTGCGAGTGTCTGTGTCTCTGTGTGTTTGTGTGTTTGCGTGTGTGTGTGAATGTTTGTGTGCGTGCGTGCGCTGTGTGTGTGTGCGCACGTGTGTGTGTGTGCGCCGCATGTGTGTGTGCGTGTGTGTGCGTGTGTGTGTGCGCGCGTGTGCGTGTGTGTGCGCGCGTGTGGTGTGTGCTGGCGTGTGCGGTGTTGGGGCGCTGTGTGTGCGCGCGCGTGTGTGTCGCGCGCCGCTGTGTTTGTGGCGCGTGCTGTGGCGTGCTGTGTGTTGTGTGCGTGGTGTTTGTGTGTGCGTGCGTGTGTGTGTGGTGTGTGTGTGTGTGCGTGTGTGTGCGTGTGTGTGTGTGTGAATGTTTGTGTGTCTGTGTGCGTGTGCGTGCGCGTGCGCGTGCGCGTGTGTGTGTGTGGGCAGTCCCTGCCTCTCTGCTTGGAAAGCGGCTCTAATGGTCTGGGGGCAGGGGGCTCATGGCTGTATTGTTTCAGTCCTCAGCAGCAGGTCACCCTCACGTGAAGCGCTTTCCCTTTGATGCGTGGCGGGCCGGGAGCAGCTACCCACAATGCATCACTGTCTCTTCTGTTCTGCGGTCTGAAGTGATTGGTGACCGTTGAGCAGGCGTTCTCTCGCAGGTTCCTCCGCCTGTGACCCTCACTCCTGGGGGTCAGGCTCACAAATTATCCCCCCCCCGTCACCCCCACCGGCCGGGGGCACGTCTCTCTGTGTCATCGTCACGTTAACACTGGAGTTTCACACTGGTGTGAATCAGCCTGGAGTGATTTGGCCCTGTCAGAGAGGAAGAGCAGAACTGAATTTACACACGGCGGAGTTTCACGCTCGATTTGACACAGTTCTGGGTTCTAATCTTGATTACAAATTACAGGCCAAGATGAATAACCCATTCAACACATGTTCTTGTGTGCGCACAAGCCTACATAAACACACAATCCTGCATATGAATACACACATCTGCATATAAACACAAACCTACATATTAACACATAATCCTGTATATAAACGCACAGTCCTGTGTATAAACAACACAGTCCTGCATATAAACACACACACCTGTATATAAACACACACACGTCCATATAAACACACAGTCCTGTATATAAACACACAGTCCTGTGTATAAACACACACATGTCCTTATAAACACACAGTCCTGTGTATAAACAACACACATGTCCATATAAACACACAGTCCTGTATATAAACACACAGTCCTGTGTATAAACAACACACATGTCCATATAAACACACAGTCCTGCATATAAACACACACACCTGTATATAAACACACATGTTCATATAAACACACAGTCCCGTGTATAAACAACACAGTCCTGCATATAAGAGCACAGGATCCTGCATGCCATTAATTGGTTGCGAAGCACAGGCGATATTGTGGTCGAGTCCATTTAAGTAACCTTTAGAATGAGGATCTGTATGAATGCTGGGATTGTGGTAATGGCAGACTAAGTGTGTGCGGCTCGTATTTCGCTCTGTGCCGGCAGGTGATCCATCCAAACCTACAGAACCCGTACACACACGGGAGGGGGAGGAGGAGGAGGAGAAGAGGAAGAAGAGGGGTGTAGAAACGTGAAGGAGGACAGGTCAGTGACTTAAAAAATCCGGTTGTGTTGATTGGTGACTGGTAGGGATGGAGGTGCGGTCCTTCTTCCCAAACTTGCATGTGCAATTCATCAATATCCTCGGAACAGACGTGTGTTCCACAGTCCAGCGGTGCAGTGAAATGCTGTGGTGCTTAAAGTGAAATTTTTTGAGATGAGACTTCCAGAGTCCAAATGACTACAGAAGAGAGTGGCTGAAGTGGCTCATAATTTGATGGGTAAGGAGGCTACACTCCTCAGGATTTCTGGGGTACCGGTTTTGGGGTTTGGGGGTGGGGGGTGTAACTACTGCAGAGATCAGTGCTAGGACCCCTGGACACCTCCTGACCTTTGACCTTTGTCCTGAACGACGAATCACCACAAGTGTCCTTCAGGGTATTGGGGGTGGACTGACCTCTATATCCTGGGCCAGAGTGAGGGGATGGGGGTGGCGATTGGAGGGGGGGGGGGGGGGTCATCTTCACCCTTTATCCTGCTTGTCTGCCTCTGTGTCCCCTGCCCAGCCAAACGCCCCCGTGACTCTGGACCATTGCTCGCCTCTCCTGTCATGGTCTCATTCATGCTTGTCTAGCGTCACCATTAATGTTGTTTCCAGGGGACTCGAGGACCCCCCCTCCCTCGCCGGGTCGTACCCCCCATTGTCCTCATTAGGTGGGGGGGCAGAGGAGAGAAAGGGCTCCCCGTTTCCCATAACCCCCCCCCCCCCCGGAAGGGAGAGGGGTATGATGTAATGTTAGCTGAGCAGCACCTCCTGTCACTGAGACTGAGAGAAGAAGCGTGGGCGGACATGTTTATAGGGACGTTGTTTTTAAAAAAAGAGGAAGGGGTGTAAAAAGGGAAAAAAAAAAACAGAGAAAGAGGATAAAATGGGTGGCCGCAACTGAATCTACACTCTCTCTCTCTCTCTCTGTCACTGCCTCTCTCTCTCTCTTGCTCTCTCATGAGCACACGCACACGCACAAACAGATATACGTGCATTCGGACACTAATGGAAAGCAGAGTTCAAATGGATAATTCAGCAAAAAGCACACCAAATCCTCTAAAGATTTTAAACAGAGGAATAAATAAATAAATAAACATATAAACTGAAGCGCCACATTTGAACACCGGGGTACTTTTCGTGTTTTCTACATCATGCTGAGTTTTTATAGTGCTGTTAAAAAAGGTTTCAGCTTCTGCCCCCCCCCACCCTCCACCTCCCCCCCTCTTCAAACTCTTTTTTCTTTTCCCAGGGTGGTGGCGGGGTAGGGGCGCTTTCTTCTCTCCTCTCGCTGTGAATATCACGGCCACCGATTTTCTGCGGAGTGCGAATTAGGAGACCCCAAATTAAGTGGTAATGGAGAAACCGGGGTCTCTAAAAAAATAAAATAAATTTTTTTTTAAATGCGGTTGCCGTGGCGACGGTCGCCCTCATGCCGCGCGCACGCACAGCCCCCCCCCCGCGGTTTCCCGCCGATTTATCTGCGAAGCGCACGATTGGGCGTTAAAGCAGCCGCCGCCGCCGCCGCGCACTCCGCGGAGCCCGCCGTCCTTTCGCACCGCGCCCATCATCACACGCCGTTTATCTGCAAACCGCCAACGCTCGGTCCCGCCTCGCCGCAGTGTCACCCGGGGGGGGGGGGGTCGGGCAGGGAAGGGGCACCACCGATGCCTGCAGTGTCCCTGGGGGACCTGTATGGTGCGCTGCTGCTCACTCTCACTCAGCACTCGATCGTGCAGTTAACTGGCCTCGCCTGGCTTCCTTGGGTCTGACCAGGCTTGCTGATTTTGAGGCGAACAGGGAAAACCCAGCTGACCCCGCGGATCTCTGAGACCAGAGCAGCAGACTCCCAGTGCGCTGTCCTGGGGGGGTGACGTACAGAAGAATGGCAAATTAAAGAAAACTGTGCTCAAAATGAATGGATGGTGAATCCCTCGCCTCTGTTATAGAGATATTCATATAAATACGTTAACCGATCTTTAGTGAAATGTTTTGCAATGTGATCTTCTTGACGTCTGTTGCTGCTTTGTCTCATAAAACAAACAACAGATTTCTCATCAGCCGTTTATTTTAAATGCTTTTAAAAAGCGGCAGCTAACAAATCTTTTACCGAATGTGGGGTGGGGTGGGGGTGAGGTGGGGGGGGTTCTTCTTAAAGAGCAATGTGTAATATTTCGCACCCTTTCTCTTGGGCTATGTTAAAGAGAAAAGGCGCTCCTGTAACAACACCTATTACAGGTGTTGGGAGCTGGTGTGCGGGTTCCTGTTGACTGACGGGGCCTCCAGGAATCCGCTGCCGCCTGGATCTGCCGCCTGTTCCCGAGAAGCCAGGAGAGCGACGTCAGTCCCCGCACTGAACCGCAAGCGCACCCCCAAACCCCCCCCTCCCTCTGCGCCACGCTGGCGTATACGTGGGCCGGGCGGGGGACCCCCTTTTAAGAAGCCTCTGAGGTCGCCTGCTGGTCGTGCGGTCTGGTTTTGGGAGAGCTGGCCCAGTTCTCTGGCTGGTGAGATGCGGGGAGCGCTCTGCCACCCCCCCCTCCTCTGTGCCACGCTGGCATTTATGTAGGCACAGGGTGACCCCTTTTAAAAAGACGCTGGGCTGCGGTCTGGTTTTGGGGAGCTGGCCCAGTTCTCTGGCTGGTGAGATGTGGGGAGCGCTCTGCCACCCCCCCCCCCCTTGCCTCCTCTGTGCCACGCTGGCGTTTATGTGGGCACAGGGTGACCCCTTTTAAAAAGACGCTGGGTCATGCGGTCTGGTTTTGGGGGAGCTGGCACGTCCCATCCCCCCCCCCCCCCCTCGTGAGGGTGGCACGCACACACCGGTGCGTTTCTGTGCCAGGAGACGGCAAAGCCCTCGCGCCAGGGAGCGCCGTCAGGTCCCCCGCGCCGCCGCTGAGCGGGACCATCGGACCGCTTCATTACCGTCATCGGACCGCTTCATTACCGCCGCGCCGGCCAGACAGCCAGGGCCGCCGCCGCCGCCGCCGCCGCCAAGAAGCGCGTCCAGAAAACCCCCCACAATCCCCCACACGCATTCCTCCAGAGCGGGGTGGGGGAAAATCCCCCCCCCCCCCCACACCTCCCCGTTCGGGCTCCTGCGGAGTCCACTGTGGAAACAGATTGTTGGCTCTTAATTCCATTCAAAAAAGCGTTTTTTTTTTTTTTTTTTTAAGCCAGTTCCCAGCGCGGCTTGCTGAACGCTCGCTGCCTGTTGTCTGCCTAACAGGTTCCAGGTCAGAGGTCGCGAGGCAGAGGAGGCCGTGGCTGCACTCAAGCCGTCGTTCTGCGGAATAATTATTGCCGTCCTTCTCCTCCCACAGTTTCTCTGCAGACCCAAACTGCTCTGATCTGCTCCTCATTTCCCATATTTCCCATGTTTACCTCTTACCCGAAATCTGAAATTGGCAGTTGCAATTGTTGGCCTGTCCCACAATACCCCTTTAATTCTGGAGAACACGAGCGAGCAGCACATGGTTATAAAATGCTGCAGTCAGGCACTAGAGCTGCTTGTCCAATGCTCTGTATAACTGCACTTCTGATGCTGCAGTTAAGCACTAGAGCTGCATGTCCAAATCCCCACAGGACTGCACTACTGATGCTGCAGTTAAGCACTAGAGCTGCATGTCCAATGCTCTGTATAACTGCACTTCTGATGCTGCAGTTAAGCACTAGAGCTGCATGTCCAAATCCCCACAGGACTGCACTATTGGTGCTGCAGTTAAGCACTAGAGCTGCATGTCCAATGCTCTGTATAACTGCACTACTGATGCTGCAGTTAAGCACTAGAGCTGCATGTCCAATGCTCTGTATAACTGCACTACTGATGCTGCAGTTTAGCACTAGAGCTGCATGTCCAATGCTCCATATGACTGCACTACATGGTGCTGCATTTAAGCACTAGAGCTGCATGTCCAATGCTCTGTATAACTGCACTTCTGATGCTGCAGTTAAGCACTAGAGCTGCATGTCCAAATCCCCACAGGACTGCACTATTGGTGCTGCAGTTAAGCACTAGAGCTGCATGTCCAATGCTCTGTATAACTGCACTACTGATGCTGCAGTTAAGCACTAGAGCTGCATGTCCAATGCTCTGTATAACTGCACTACTGATGCTGCAGTTAAGCACTAGAGCTGCATGTTCAAATCCCCACAGGACTGCACTACTGATGCTGCAGTTAAGCACTAGAGCTGCATGTGCTGATCCCATAGGACTGCACTGCGCATGCTGCAGTCAGGCACTAGAGCTGCATGTCTGATGCCCCACAGGACTGCACTGCGCATGCTGCAGTCAGGCACTAGAGCTGCATGTCCGATGCCCCACAGGACTGCACTGCGCATGCTGCAGTCAGGCACTAGAGCTGCATGTCCGATGCCCCACAGGACTGCACTGCGCATGCTGCAGTCAGGCACTAGAGCTGCATGTCCAATGCCCCACAGGACTGCACTGCTTGTGCAGCCGAATCAGCCGGCCCGCAAGCACGCAGTCGGCCAATCGAGTCAGCCCTGTGCGGTGAGGGAGGGAAAAGACCAGCCAATTAACCACAGGATGATTTAATGTCCCTGAGAGGCTCTGAAGCATCCTGTGTTTCGCCCACTGAGGTTTCCGTGCACCACTGAGTCACACCACTGAGAAGAGCGCTTCCCACCGCACCAAATAAAACCGAAATAAAAAAGACTCTCTTCTGTGTCTCACAACTTTGCTGCTGTATTGTTGTTTAAATCTTTTTTTTTTTTTTTTTGTCAGTTAGCACTTCAGCTGGATGCTACGATCTTGAGACCTGTGGTCATTTTAAAATAAAAGTAACGCATTCAACACAGACTGTATTCTTTCTTACTTAGGCCTTGCTTAAAATAATAATAATTATTATTATAATCATGCCCTTGCTTAATATATTAATAACATTATTTTTTTATTTTTCCGCCTAGTATTAATAAACACTAATACATGTTTAGAGTTTATAATACAGTTAGTAATGCTTTATTACACATTAATAACAAGTGAAAAATAAACTACTAATGAATTAATACTGACCCAGCCATGTGTACCATATATCTAACTAAGTAGATGGGAGGGGGGATACTAAATTGCCTGACTATGAAGTCAAACAAGCTAATGTTTGCTAATGAAAAGATGACGTTTAGTAATAAACTTCCAGTACAGCTTATTTTGGCTACTGCGTGTGCGTGCCCGTGTGCGTGTGTGTGTGTGTGTGTGTGTGACGCTGTCAGGAGCAGCTTGGTGTGGTGTGGTATGTGGTGTGTGACTGGAATGGGCATCCCTCCCTCCCGGCACAGCCCCCCCAGCTGAGACACACTGTGCAGAAACAGCACAGAGACTCTCCCCTCTGTGACCCGCAATGAGCTTTCATCTGCCTGAGGGAGGGAGGGACTGAGAGACAAAGATATCAGAAAGACAAAGGTATCGATAAATGAATAACTACACCACCGAGAAATCCGGTTAATAATTATCCAGCTCCATTCTCCCACCCGTTGCTTTGTATATAAGTGACATCACTTTTCAGGGTTCCCTCACTTTGCAAAACTGCCCCCCTCCACACCCAGTGGGCACAAATACATACAGTCCTGCATGAAAATGTTTTGGAGAAATCACCTTGAAGAAGAATTTTTCACATTTTTAGCCATCGAAAAAAAAAATGTTTTTAATACTTGGATCTTATTTTTGATGAAGGCTGCTTCCAGACATGCCAGCTTCATAAGCTGCCCAGTTCAGAAGACAGCCAGCCCAGGCCCATTTTGTAAATATGTCTCCTGTTTTTTTTGTGTGGCAAAATGCTTTAGTCGCACAATCCTCGTTATTGTCATGCCAGTAAAGCTAATTTAATAAATAAGTAAAGCAATAGCTGTTTTATTCTTTCTCTCCCCTAACCTCAATGAGTAGTGAAGTCCACCGAGTTCTTCAGTGCTGACCAATGTTGGGTGGTCTCTGAAAATATTTGATTTGGTGAACTTATGCCTAAGAGCCATATATAAAATATATTTTTTTTGAATGAGTTTTGTTTGTATTGACATGTACAGCAATATATTTTTTTTTCATATAAATTTGTAACACTACAAAGAGAGAGGGCTTGTGAGGAAGTGTGAAGAGAAAGAGAGAGAGAGACAAACACTTTCTTAAAGGGATATCTAAACCGTCCACGTACAGTAGCTCCCGGGAAACCACCGCCCCAGAGAGGGAATGTATCGCTCTCGCATCTTTTCTCTTCATCCACCACCTTTGCTTCTCCCGACGGTGGTCCATGTCCTCGTCCCGTGCTAACAAGGCGACTTCCCGCAGAGCGCAACCCAGTTTCAAAGTCGCTGCTTATTGCACACGCACGCGCATCCAGACACAAGCATTAAGACATCCGCTCGTAATTGGAAATGGCTATTTTTAACACCGGAGTTACTTTGATCTGTTTACTTTGAAATAAATTCAATAATATGCCCTAGGTAAACAAACAGTCCTCGCTGTGTTTCTGTGGGCTGCCGTTGAGAGCGCGGTTTGTAATTAAAAGTATGTCGAGTAAATCTTGCTGGAGTCTGGTGGCTGTTGAGTCATCAAAGGCTTTTAAAACTTTGCCACCATTTCCTTGACAAACAAACGGAAATTCAGTGCGTAGTCTTGAATTCTTTTTCAGTATTTTTTCTATTTTTTCTATTTTTTACAGTAGATTGAGTATGAGAGAGTTTACTTTTACTTTAATCTGCTGTTGTAGTGGACACACGCACACACACATTTTTGTCTGTGGACATCTACATGACAGTCTAGCCACAGTCTGTAGGGATTTTGCTTTGCCAGGGTGTTTTATGTAGAGAAGTCTTGTGGAAACGTCTCCATTCCAAGGACTTAATTTACGATTGTTTTTTGTTTTTTTGAGGATGTGAATCCACAGCAGAAGGGGATCTGAGCTTCTCTGGACTCAGTGATGATCTGGCTGTCAGCATAGACATGCTTACACACACACCGGCTCTCTCTCTCTCTCACACACACACACACAGACACACAAACAGAGGCATACACAGGCACACACAAATACCCACGCTCATACAGACACATAAACACACACACACACACACACACGTGCACAGAAAGACACCCACACACACACATTCACACACACTCTCACAAACACACACGTGCACACACACACAAACACACACGCCCGTACCCACCTGCCCCCTCCCCCGCAGTGCTGAATTACAGACCCCGCTGGTATCCCAGCATGCTCAGATACTCCACATGATCCGCACGGTCATGTGCAGGAATCTCACTGCGCAGTGCCTTAGAAATGACAGGATCATAAATAATAACGAAAATCTTTCATTTACAAACAAAGTGAAAGGTGAAGGAATATCATCATCACTAAAAGGTACAAGGAAAAAATGCAAATCAAAGATGAGGCATCATAACAATAGAAATGATTAACATGCAATCCAGGCTAAAGGATAAAAAAAAAAATGGAAGGTCAACCGATTTACACGCTAAATAAAAAAAGTTAAGACAGTTCCTGAAAGGAGTTTTTCAGTATGGTGTTTTAAGTTATTTAAATTGGGTGAATTTATGAGAGATTGTGACATGACTGTGTCGAAGACAGCCACACAGTATGTTTTTTATTTTATGTTATTTATCTTGTATTTAAGCAGAAGATCCCACTGAGATCAAAATCCTTTCCAAGCCTGAGTTACCTGAAGGTCAGAGATGTTTGTGTTTGCTGATCTACACTAGCGTTACAGAATTACGGTATTCGCACAGAGAGAGCTGAGAACTGATCTGTGGGATTCTCCGGGACGCGAGGAAAGTTTGACTGTGCGGTTGGCATGACCACAGGCGGTACTCCCAGAGATCCCCCCCCCCCTCCGTCAACCCCACCCAACCCCATGTTTGAAAGGCTTCCAGCTTGACAGGTGGGTTTGCAGCGGTCATATTCGGCTCTCAGGGGTGTGGTCACAAAATGTCCGACACTGGAGTTTCCATGATTATGTTTACACTCGGTTATTGAATAGCGAGTGAATGGGGGAATCAATCGATTATATTGATTGTAGTTGATTTATATTGACTAATTCTATTCTTTGTAGCAAATGTAGCAAATGCTACTATTCTAATGTAGCAAATGCTAGCGGAAGGATAAGTATGTTTATGGTAGATAAATATGATGTTTCTCAAGAAACTTGTACTTGTTTTTTTCCTGTAGATTTTTATTTTGTTGGCTCCATTTTGTGACACTTTAATGTTTTGTTGTTTGTTGTGCTTTCCTCTCAATTGGCCTCTCCTTGTTTGAATAAATGTCTCTAAATCTAAGTAGTTAGCGTTGCTGTTGACAAACGGAGCCTCTGCAGGCAGACTGGTGGTGGGTGGCTGGCCTGGTGCTGTGAGCTGGGCCTAGCAGTGGATGGGCAGGGAGAGTTCAGTCCGTTCTGCTGGGTGATTTTCTAGGAACGCTGGGAAAAGTTTGTGAAAGGGGAGAACTCTGCAGGAAGTAGCAGAAGTGCTGTGAGTTTTAAGGGGACCCTTTTTTCGATGGCTGCTCCCGAAACTGTGGGTGAGATTAAAGGAGGTTCATCTCTCCGGCTTATCAAAGTTTAATAGGCAAGGAGAGTGAAGCAGCAGAGAGCGTACATGCATGAACACACACACACACACACACACACACACATGCACATGCATACACACACTGACGTGCACACAGACGCACAAACACACACGTGAGCAAGCTCACAGACACGTGCACGCTTACACGTGAACAGATACACGCACATACATGCATGAACAAACACGTGTATGCTCATGAACAATCACATGTACTGCACAAATACATACGCAGAAAAACACAAGCATATGAACACATGTACGCACACATACACACACACACACACACACACACACACAAAGGAGAACTAAAACTGTCTTTTTCAGTGAACTAGATGCAGATTTATGTGAATTTAGCCTTCTATCCAGCACTGCAGAAGAGCCAGAGGTTGCAAGAGACTCAAATCAAAGATGACATTTTAAAAATAAGACCAACATGGGCTGTACTGTTGCCGGAGCCTATCCCAGCATGCATGCGAGAGGCAGGAATAGACCCTGGACAGATTGCTGGTCCATCGCAGGGCGTAGGACCACATATTTATAATAAATTGCTGTATCTTCCATATCCATAAGAGCTCCAACTCCTCCCCAGTATCATTGGCCGGTCCCTCAGGGACGTGATACAGAGGTGAGAGTGAGTGTCTCTCTAGATGTAGAGAAGCACAGGGTCGTTCTGCACCCCTGCCTCAGTGATGTCAGGCTCTTGTGAAGCTTTTGTTTGACACTGACAATTTCTTTTATCCTATTCAAAAATACTCCACTCATTTCTGGGCAAAGGAGGCCATATAATCTTCAAAGAAATCACCTAGAGCTTCAAAAGCATGCAAGTAGGCAGGCGCACATGCACGCACACACACACACAGACACACACACATGCACACAAACGCATACATATAGACACACACGTTTGGACTTGAGGAAAGGAAATCATAGGTGGCTTCAATTTCTTTTTCTTTTTATTGGCATTATTCACACGAAAAGTGACCATTCTAACTAATTGACTGAAAGGGCTGAATGTTTGAAAATTAAAGTGAGTTAACTGTATTGCACAGGATCTGATCATATCTAATGAAACCCTGCACTCCTGGTGCAAATGCTGCTGTTGAAAGGGTGGATTACATCAGATTAAATAAATGTAAGAATTATAAAAACAAACTTTCTCTCTAACCCTTTCATCATCGTCATGCTAATGAGAATGGGCATCAAGTAAACTCACACGCATATACTGTATGCACAGAGAGAGAGAATGATTAATTGTTTTTTGGAAACCCACAAAATGTTACTTTGGATGTACTATGATTTCACTTTTCACTCTCTCATTTTAATTCAAGTGCATGACAAAAAAATGTGCTGACAAATATCGAATTATTCAGGAGCGACAATCAATCAAGTCCCATCCCAAGCCAACCCCTGCCCCCAATCTCCAGCAGGATATTAAAATACGGCTGTGCCGACTGACTCGCTCAAAAGACTGAGTTCTTGCGCCCAGTGTATGAATCCCCCCCCCCCCCCGCGCTTTGAACGTGACAGGAAGTAGTGAGCAGGAGTGTGCCGAGCCGGTCCTCCCCCCCAGTGGCGAAATAGCCTCTCTGCTCCTAGCGAGGCCCCTGCTAGCGAGTCCTTACAGTGGGGGGTTCTGGGAAATGACACAGGAAGTGCTTTTTCAGTCTGCTTCAGCCAGTCGGCCCAGGCTTTCTGTCCTACATTACATTTACATTACTTTATAGGGCAGACGCTTGTGTCCAAAGTGACGTACTATAAGTGCACACCGAAGGTCACTGGGAAAACTACAAAATGCAGATCCGATAAGGTACAATTACTCATTATGTAACAGTTATTCATAGCCGTGAACACAGTAAGTCCAGTTCACGCTGAAAGCATAGGCTAGGTCTCCTGGTGCGTGTCAGCGAAAGTGACATTTTTTCTGGACTTCTCAGCATGAGAAGATCAGTGGAGAGAAGCTGTCCGTTGAAATCCATTCTGTTCATTTCGGGTCCTTGAATTGAAAATAAAGGTTCTTCTGGAGCATTTTATCTTATCACATGGCCCTTGTCCTCTTCTAGAGAAATAGAACATTCTGTCACAAGACACATGACCCTGAAAAACACCCCATAGCTTTAAAATAAGCATGCTTCTATGACAGTACAAATAGTGATGTCATAAACCTGCAACCTTGAAGGACTGCACTGTAATGTTGGAATGTTTGGCTCTCCCTAAAAATCCAAAACCTCCAATCAAGGTTTTCTGTATGCTGTCTTTTGACCACCTGTGGTTTGATAGCTCAGCCGTGTTGTTTTGGCAACAGCTGAATTGATGTCATAGCCCACACAACATGCATACATTTATCACCTGTTGTTTGTATGCAGCGCTGCGAAAAAGTATTTTCCCCCTTCCGGATTTCCTCTCTTATTGCGTATTTGTCACACTGAATGGTTTCAGATCTTTAGACAAAATGGAATATTGGACCAAGGGAACCTGTCTAAACACAAAACACATTTGTAAAATTATAATTTCATTTACTTAATGAAAGAAGTTTTCGAAAGCCCACATCGCCCATGTGAAAAAGTAATTGCCCCCTTACTCTTAAGCTAAGCAATAGCTACAACAAAATTCCAAATTTTTTCCTTTTTTTGCATAACTGCTTTAATGTAGACAAATTGGTGGGTTTCTGAGCATGAACTGCTCATTTCAGGTCCTGCCACAGCATGTCTATTGGGCTCAAGTCAGGACTTTGACTAGGCCACTCCAAAACTTTAATTTAGTTTTCCAGCCATTCAGACGTGGACTTGCTTTTGTGTTTTGGGTCGTTGCCTTGCTGCGTGACCCAATTACGCGTCAGCTTCAGCTCGCAGACAGATGACCGGGCATTAAGGACATTGGGCCTCATTCACAAAACTTTTCTTATTCTTACTTTTGTTCTTTACATTACAGGCATTTAGCAGATGCTCTTATCCAGAGCGACTTACACAACTTTTTGCATGGCATTTTACATTGCATCCATTTATACAGCTGGATATGTGCTGAAGCAATGCAGGTTAAGTACCTTGCTCAAGGGTACGACGTCAGTGTCCTACCCAGGAATTGAACCTATGACCTTTCGGTTACAAGCCCAGTTCCTTACCCACTGTGCTACACTGCCACCCATTCTTCAAAATGTACCTACGAAAAAGAAAATATGAGGTTTGTGACACACGTGCAGACCTTTGTTTTTGTGCGTATCCCAGGTGTATGAGAGGATGAGCGCTGGCTGTTTGTAAAGTTTTATGCTCAATCCTGTTCAGGCTACTGCAGCTCCATCTGCGTGTTTACATCTGTTACATGAATGCCGTAACAGTTTATTGTAAACTTCAAATAGCCTACGACGGCAAAGTGGGAAACTGTCATCCACGCTACATGTTCATAGCAAGTTATATTGAGAATATGAGGAATAATTTCATACATCAAAATGTCGGGGATAATTTGTGAATCGTGGTGATTTTTGCGTTCTCACCTCAATGCTGTAGTCTAACTAATTCTGCAGCACAGCTGCAAGAGTACAACGTTTTTTGCATTACAAACTTGGAGACTTGGCGTCTGCGCAGTCCTATGCATTCTCAGTATCCGTTCCACAAGAGGCCAATCAGGAAGCGACACGATCGGGCTCTCATCTCGCCCATTGAAAATAGCGGCGTCCCGTCGTCCGTGTCGGATTCAGCGATGGTAGCGAACATGGGGGGGGGGGGGGTGAGGTGGGTCCACAGATACAAATAACATAAAAATATATGACTCCCAGGACATTCTCGGCTGTCAAATTATACAGTAAACCTGTAAGATGCACTGGCCTAGTTGCAGCGCGCCTGCAGTTTGTTTGACAAAATACGTATGCATATATTCCAGATTTGAACGTGCAGTGTGTCAGGCTTTATTTTAATAAGGGACGGGTCGCGAAGCAGGTGCTGTCTTCTCGCGTGGGTCATGGGTTCGGAAAGTTTGGGAACCTTCAATATCGTCCCTCTCTTTCGGCATGGGTGGGATTTTTATTTATTTTTATGACAGCTTGTTACTGTGACAGCAAGGCTGTGGTCTGTTGGTCCCCCATTTATACTCCTCTCTCTCTCTCTCTCCCTCTCTTTCACTCTCTCTCTCTCTCTCGATGTATCTTTCTTGCTATTTCCTGCCTCCTTCTCCCCTCTGATTGTGCTGGCTCCTCTCTCTCCTCTCTTTCTCTCTCCTCTCTCTCTCCCTCCCTCCCTCCTTTTCCCTTCTGATTGTGCTGGTCCCTCTCTCCCCCTCCCTCCCTCCCTCCTTCTCCCCTCCTCCTGCTGGCTCCTCTCTCTCTCTCTCTCTCTCCCTCCTTCTCTATCTGATTGATGTTAAAGCGAACATTATCACTCCTCTCACTGCTGGTATCGAGGCAAATGCATCAGAGGGATCGGTTACCTCCTCTAACGGCCCCGACTCTCCAGCAGGACAGCCCCCAAAAAAAATCGATGACGAGCGCTTTCCCCGCCCTCCTTCATCTCTCAGATGCTGCCGGACTTGAAAGCGATTAAAGAAAAGCGCAATTTGCATATTGAAAAATAATTAAAACAAACAAACCGACACAGGAACCAAACACCCCCCCCCCCCCCGGTCCCATCCCCGTCCCCCCATGTCCCGTCCCCGCCCCCCCACCCTGGAGAGACAAAGTGAGGCTGCGGTGAAACTCGGCCCGAAATTGAAAAATGTTGAGCGGGGGCCGCTTAATTGCGCAGTGCGAGGGCCGCTGCCATTAATCTGGGAATTAAGCCCATTTCATTTGTCACTGCTGTGAATAACCGCTTTTTTTTTCAGCCCGGGATTTTTAGTTAATAACCTGCTGTAACTAAAGAACAGCCCCAGAACATCAGAGAATAAATCCAGCCTGTCTTTACTGCTGAGGCAAGTCTGGGAACTTTGGAGTTGAGATTGAAACTCTTGTACCATACTCTCACATGCACAGAGGCGCACACACACACACACACACACACAGACACACAAATACATATTGTACACACACACACAAATACACAAATACATATTGTACACACACACATACATGTACATACACACACACACACAAATACATATTGTACACACACACATACATGTACATACACACACACACACACACAAATACATATTGTACACACACACACACACACACATACATGTACACACACGTGCACACACACAGACACATACACAATGTTTCTATGTTGCCCCTGAGTGCAACCTCCTGTCCTCTTTCTTAGCTTCAGTGTGTGTAAATCAGTCACAGGAGGGCGGAGAGCACAGCACAGCACGGCACAGCACGTTAGCACGGCTAACTGCACGAGTGGTGTTGGTGGTTTCAGCAACACGAACCATAAGGGAGGTGCTGATGGTCTCACTTGTGCTAACCACGTGCGTGGTGTTCGCGGTTTTTACAGTGTTAATCGCACAGGCGGGTGATGGCGGTTTTCGTGGCCTTAACCATATGAGCGCTGTTAGCAATTTTAGTTGCGCTAACCCTATGAGGCGTCAGCAGTTTCAGCAGCGTTAGCCGGAGTTCACAGTTTTCGCCGTTGCCGCAGTTACCGGTGTGAACGGCGGTAGCTGTGCTAGTTAGCGTGTTAAAGCAGATATGGTTCGAGTTTAGGTACGAGTTATCATGCATGTTAGCGTTACAGATAATCATATGAGCGTTAGGTGTACGGAGTTAATTATGCGCATGTTGCGTCGGAGTTAATCTGGCAGTGTGCGAGTACTCAGAGTTAATCATAGAGCGTTAGCGTACCTCGATAATCTGAGCAGTGTAGCGATACTCAGAGTATCATATGAGCAGGTAGCGTACCCAGAGTTACTAAGCCAGTTACACGGAGAGTTAATCATATGAGCAGTGTTAGCGGTTACCGGAGAGTTAATCATATGAGCAGTGTTAGCGAGTACCTCAGAGTTAATCATATGAGCAGTGTTAGCGGTTACCGGAGAGTTAATCATATGAGCAGTGTTTGACGGTGTTACTCGCGAGTGATCAAGAGCAGTGTAGCGGACCAGGTTAATATAGAGCAGTGTACGTTCGAGAGTTAACTAGAGCAGGTTAGGTGCTGCGTATATATGGCATTTGCGTTTTCGCGTGCACAGTGCCACATGGCTGTACTCGAGCTGGCAGTTAGAGCTCTATATTCTCCCAACCCCCCGCCCCCCCCCCCCACCCCCCCACCCCCCCACAGCCAGCGGCAACGATACAGGACTCAGTCACTACGCAGATTGCGGAACTTCACAGAGGAGGGTCGTGAGATGGACCAATCGGGAGCAGTCTTAACGGCGAGCGGGCGTGCGTGCCACCCGCGGTGACACCTTAAAGCCTTCTCCTGTCACGCCAGGGGTGCCGGGGCGTTCTGCCGGGTTTGACAGGCAACCCGAGAGGGCAGAAGGGGCTTCTGGGATTGAAAGGCTTTATCTCTTCTCTCCTGACAGCTTGGGTCCCCTGATCAGAGAGAGGAAAGGAGGGGAGGGGCTTTGGGAAGTACTGCTCCTTGAGTCTGTCGGGGGATTTTATTTCGTGATGCATATGCTGGCCAAAGCTGAGCTCATTTGACACCTGTCACTCATTTAAAAAAAAAAGACTTGAAACAAGGCCTGCGTTCTATCGTTTCCTAAAGGTGCTGACGAGTTAAAAAATAGAAGCTGAACAGAAAGAGAGAAACCGCAGACGCAGCAAATTTCCAATGCGGTTCTTCTACCCTTTTTTTGAAACGTTTACCTGAGGTATTCCGGGTTCGCTCTTAGAAATCGTCTCCGGGAGGCAGAACGTTGCGTTCGCGCGATGACGGCTCTGTTTCCGCTCTGTTTCCGCTCTGTTTCCGCTCTGTTTCCGCTCTGTTTCGGCTCTGTTTCCGCTCCGTTTCCGCTCCGTTTCCGCTCCGTTTCCGCTCCGTTTCCGCTCCGTGTCCGCGCAGTTCCGCTCTGTTTCCGCTCTGTTTCCGCTCTGTGTCCGCTCTGTGTCCGCTCTGTTTCCGCGCAGTTCCGCTCTGTTTCCGCTCTGTGTCCGCTCTGTGTCTCGCCATGCAGTTCGCGCTCTCCGCCGTGCTTCGCGCGACTCTTTCGACTTGACCGCTGAGGATTGCATACGAGCGACATGCTCAGGGGTAGACTCTGCTGCGCGGAGTGCCGTTAACCGCGCCGATGTCGACTCTGAGCAGACCCTAACCTAACGCTCTGCGACAGAGAGGCTGTGAAAGGCTGGTGCATTAATCAGTCCTTACCTTACCTAAGCGCTGTCTCAGCGCCGAGTCCGAATCTGACCCCGCGAAGACGGTGTCATCGGAAAACAACGCGCCGCTTTGGCAGAGGCGGAGAGAGGGGCGAGCGGCGGGCGGGCGGGCGATCCCGAGCTGCGCGTCTCGAACGCGGCGTTCGCTCTTTAAACGGTGCCCCGACATTTTCTTAACGGCCCCGTTTCGGATGCGCCGACTTTCGGGAAAGTAACAATTAAAAATACCTCCGGAGTTGTTTCGCTGTGCGGACTCATCGTGCTCTTCACTGATGACCTTACCATCCTGTGCCGGAGGCTACAGCGCTAAGCGGCCAGACAATTCATAAATCTCCCAGTGCCCACTCTTATTCTGCTTCCAGTTGTTACAAATGCACGGTCTTATTAAATCTGACTTACTTATGTTTTATTATCCATATATTACCTATTTACATATGCATATGCGTGTGCGTGCATATTTATCGCCTTGGTGAGGTGAGCAAACTGCTTGGTGATTGCTCTATTACCATCAAATGTCTGCACGTCTTTTTCACGTGTTAGGAACATGAGACTCTTGTTTGTAATGATGCTTTTATATGCTGTTGTCTTCCTTTGGGATGGAATGAAACTCAAATTACAATGGGGGGGAAAAAACGTATTGCAAAAAGGGTTTTTTAAGCAATCACACTTTGCTTTTGACATGCTCGTAGTGAGTAAAATCTAACGAACCTGTTAAGAAAAATATTTTAAAAAACAGACAAAAATTTTTTTTACATGCCTTATAATAATGGGAGAAAATGAGCTGAAAGAGTGCTTGTTTATAAAAATTGTTTTATGATTGCTCGGAAAAGCGTTTACTGAAACTCGAAGGCACCCCGGCAGACGCCCTCCTCCATTTCCTCTCCGCGCTGAATTTGCGTTCCCCCTTTGTGTCACGCCGTGGTCCGGATGCGGCGGTTCCGTGTGGTTTGGAGGCTCGAACGTTGCACCGGCGTTCCCTGGAAGTGCCCATCATCAGTGCGCGAGCCAGCCCTTCTGTGGAAGCCTGAAACTGGCTGCCTGGCTGGCTGGCTGGCTGGCTGGTTTGACCTCTCTCCGCAGCGCTGCGAATGGGCGAGCGAGCACGTCCGCGGTGAACATATGCAGGGACAGCTAGAGTGCAGCGGGCTGGTCGCCTCCTCTTCAAAGCACCTCCCCCCCAGCTCCTCCTCCTCTGGCAGCTCCCCCCCACCTCCTCCTCTTCCTCCAGCAGCTCCACAGCCCCCCCACCACCACCTCCTCCTCCACAGCAACCCCCTCCCCCAACTCCTCCTCCAGAAGCTTCCTCTTGCAAAGTCTAAATGAACATTTTATTGTATTCCAATGTAAGTTAGTCGCAGTGGTGGTAGTAGTAGTATTATTTTTCAATTCGAACATGGGGTTAGTGTTTGGGGCACCAGCAATCTCCTTTATACAGCTCTGCAGTGACTGGTTTCTTTCTGAAATGAACCAACAGCTGGTCAGTTTGGCAACATGCAACATGTTAACACTCTGGTCAGTTAACTTGCATGCTCACACTGCGATTTCAGTCCAGCTCTGAACTCTTGGTCCCTGTGAATATTCTAGTTGGTTGCATTTCCTAAATGGGATTTAATCGCACTATTTAAAATGACTTGTTTTCTATTACTGTGCAGCTGTTTGTACATGGGGGGCGCCATTTCCTGTGTGACCTGGAAGTGCATTTTGAAACGAAAGGAAACCTGTGCAGAAACGATAGGGTGGAGGGAAAAGCCATTTCGACCGGGTCTGATGCCACAGCGTCAATCTCACAACGGTGCCGCCATTGTGGCTCTGCAGGTTTCTGCCACTGATCATCCAATCAATGGCAGTCTGGTTGGTTGGTTGATTGATTTATTGATTGATTTATTGATTGATTTATTGATTGATTTATTGATTGATTTATTGATTGATTGATTGAAATTCTTTATTGATCGTTAAAATACAAGAGGCCCCTCTAGCCAGAGATGCCCCAGACACAGAAATCATCAAAAGGATAAAAACACAAAGCCCCAAAGGCTTATTTCCAGTGTGGTCCTTTGGTGTCCTTAGCGACCAATCAGAGGTCTGCGTCACTGTGCAGCGTTCAGCCGTACTCGACCGTGTACCCATGAGCCGTCCTGCTCAGGAGTAGCGTGCGCCGCAAAGGTGCTAAGCAGCAGTGTGGAGTAAGTGAGGTGGACTGGATCTGACTGCGGTCAGGAGCTGGGGGAAGCAGTCTGGAGGAGGAGGCTGTGTTTTGCAGGTGGCTGTGTGTGGTAGCAGTGCGCAGTAGTAGTGTGTGGATGCAGTGTGCTGTAGATGTCTGTAGTAAACAGTGTGTAGTAGTAGTAGTGTGTGTAGTTCCTCTGTATAGTAGTCGTGTGTAGTTTCAGTACTGACAGTAATTTTAACTGCAATGTGTATTTAACAAATTATCAGCAATCAACTTCAGAATTATTCATAACACAGACTGCCTCTTTTTTTCCTCATCTCTCTCCCTCTCCCTTCTTCTCTACTCATTCTCTCTGTGACTGATGAATCATAAATTTACTACGGGTTATCATAACTAACTAGTTTTCTTCTGGGGTTGCTTGGGTGTGATGGCTCCATTTATGCCCACGTGACGGAACTAACTAACTTTCAGAGCTGAAATGAAAATGCGGCAAATGAGCATCGCCTACTTTTAAAGCCTTTTGTTTCGAGAAGGACGCGAGGCTGGGGGGTTCTCAGCAGACCGTACCTTACCTGGCGGCATCGCGGAATAAAAGGCACAGTTCTCATTGCGGTTTGGGGTTTAGCGAGCGTCGCGTTGCGTCGCGTTGCAGAGCGCTAGCTCCTGACTGCGCCGCCAGCGCTTTCACGGCTAGGCTTCCCGCGCCCTCGCGAGCGACTGCAGGTGCGAAGAGGAAACGGCGAGGGAGGGAGGGGGGGGCGGGGGACTGTGGGACCAGGAGAGGAGACAAGACGAACAGCGAGGGGGGGGGGGGAGAGAGAGACTGTGGGACCGGGAGAGGAGACGTCACATCACGCGCACAGGTTCGTTCTGGAAGCCTTCGCTCAGGTGTTAAAGCGGAGAGAGCGGCAGGGGTGTCACCTTGCGTGTGCGTTGTGGCTTTGGCGTGTCACATCTCGTAGGAGAAGGCTGGAGCCTGACTTTAACGCACTCTAACTTCTCACTGGAGTGTAGTTCTGGAGACTTTGTGCCTCCGAGAAACCTTGTTTCCGCAGTCTTTCCAGTAACGTATCGAATACCGTAAACGCATCAGACTTTTTGGTAAATGGTAAATGGACTGCATTTATATAGCGCTTTTATCCAAAGCGCTTTACAATTGATGCCTCTCATTCACCAGAGCAGTTAGGGGTTAGGTGTCTTGCTCAAGGACACTTCGACACACCCAGGGCGGGGTTTGAACCGGCAACCCTCCGACTGCCAGACAATCGGTCTTACCTCCTGAGCTATGTCGACAAGACAACTCATCTGCTATTATAAGTAGGCCTAGATTTTTTTACGAAGGGGAGCCAATAGTTTTTTCCCTGGAAATATTCAATGGCCTTTCCTCAACTTGTATAAATATCAATATCAATTTTCAATTGCACAATGTTTACATAAATATGTGAAAATAATTAACAATGGGACTGTTAACCTGATCTATGGTCTAGGTGAACAACAGTCTTGTTGTTAACCATATCTATGGTTTAGGTGATTAGGTGATGTAGCTGAACAGCCTGAAAAAACCAGGATGAAGCCATTCTGTATTCCCTGCTCTTCTTTTACCAGCGCCAATCTCTCTCTCTCTCTCTCTCTCTGTCTCTCTCTCTCTTTATCTCTCTCTCTCTCAGTGAAATAATGCATCCCTCCATACAAACTCCCAGCACCAGGAACACAAATATGAAATGCAAGGCTTTTTCTCCCCCCCCTCTGTCATTTGCGAACAACCACATTTGCATGTCTTTATAGTGTACTTAAGAAAACAGTCTACAGCTCCAATGCTCCGGAAGTCATGCTCATCTCTCCTCCATAGAGGTGGGGCGGGCTGTTCCTGAATAGGAAACTTACAGCCAAGTATTTTACAGTGTGCATTTAGTCAGATAGACTGATCTTACGCGTTATCCATAACAGAGTAAATACAATGAAATCTGTTTATGAATGTGGTGTGTATAATCCTATAAATGCTTAGAATTTGCTTAAAACTGTAATGAAGTCTTGTAGAGTAATAAATTATCACTACTTTATCTTGGCATGGCTCTTAATGCTGTTCATGGATTGAGTGATTTGTGTTTGAGTGAAAGAATGACATGGTTTGTTTTTTTTACAGAATGGTTCTTAAATCTTGGCTATGAGGTTTTGTTCTATGAGTAATAAGTCAAGCAGACACATATGCATATTGATTATAAACAGATGCTTTTATTTTTTTCTAAATATGACATGATAAAGACGAGTTTCACACTTTCTGTGTGCCAAGAATATTTTTTGCTCTAACCTTTTTTTTTTTTTTTTTTTTTTTGGGAAACTGGCATGGATCCTAAATCAGAATCCATTAGTGTTTTTGTTTTGATTGCCCAATACACTCTGCTGTATATAAACAGGAAATCAATTATTTGATCCGCACCCAAGATTTCAAACACAAAGGACCAGCTTAAGCCATGTTTTCCTGTTGAGTGACAGTTTTACATTATTATTTGTCTTGACAACAGTAACACAAACCTCAGATAATTGACAGATCTGATCTCAGTCCACAGTGACCATTAACTGAGCTGAAACAAAATCATTTGTACATTGAAAGTAACATCTTTGGCACAGCCTAGTCAGTGACAATGACCATTGTAATAATCCTTCATCGAAAGCTTGTGACTGTTGGAATACTCCACACATTTAGAGAACTGTTGCTGTTTTGAATAATGCTTTATTCTGTAGAGCATCTGTTTTAGAGAGTTCTTTATAAAGGACAGTGTTTCTGACAGACAGATTTGAGTTTTCCTGAAATGCAGTGCTCTGTTTTGCTTTACCAGATGACTTGATGTTTAAAGAGGAACTCCCTCTGTTAATGTACCATGTAATTTATTCCACCATCTCTCCCTGCTTTCTAAACACACACAAACATAACACACACACAGACACACACACACACACACGCAAACATACACACACACATGCACATGCAAGCACCACACACAGACAGACAGACACACGCACACACACACACCCACATTTAACACATTGGTTTTCAGGCTACCTGCTTAAAGTAAGTGGCCTCTTCAGAGAACAAAGAGGAAGTTGAGCAAGGAGGGCCTCTTGTACCTGCCATTCCTCTCTCTACCTACCAGTCCTCCCTCTACCTGCCAGTCCTCCCCGTACATGTCAGTCCTCCCTGTACCTGTCAGTCCTCCCTGTACCTGCCAGTCCTCCCTGTACCTGCCAGTCCTCCCTGTACCTGCCAGTCCTCCCTCTACCTGCCAGTCCTCCCTGTACCTGCCAGTCCTCCCTGTACCTGCCAGTCCTCCCTCTACCTTTCAGGGACACCCTGTCCATCCTGATTTCCCTGCATTTCGGAACTTGTAGTTTCATTCAGTTCATTCCATTCCCAACAATGGCTGTGCCACTTATCCAACAAAACCATGCAAATCCACAGGCTCTGGGCAGATAACTCCAGCTAACAGCTGAAAAATCCTGGTTATCTGAATGCACGTTTTTAAATGAATGGACCACCTCAGGTGCTGAATGCAGAATTGCTAAAGAGGCAGGTTCATGGTGTGAGGTATTTTGTAGGTGTAATCTCAATTTTAGCACTCTTTGTAAGATGTACTTCTTACTGTCAGCTGTGTGTGATTTGCAGTACCATTTAGGAAATACTCATCCGGAGTGACTTATACAGCTCACATTTTTTCCTCTTTGCATAAAATCCTTTTATTCTGCTGGATAGTTACTGAGCAGTTCAGGTTACGTGCAGTGCTCTAAGATTCAATGGCAATTCCTCACTTGGGAATTGAACCAGCAATCTTTGAGTCACATACCAAGCATCCTAAACTCCTTTCTGCCCTGCTGGGTGTGTTCGGCTACAGTGTAGAGCTTACGGAAGTGTCAGCAATGTTTTTGGTAAATGTTTCTTTTTGGAAAGTGATAGTGTGTTGTTCCTTGGTCACTATCCCATGCAGACTGCAACACCCCCACCCCCCCAACCAAGAGGAGCAGGAGAGGTAGGTTCCTGGTCTTAAGCACAAACAAATTCTAGTAAGTCCACATTTTCGTCCTGGAAGGATAATTTTGCCCTGTTGGAATTTATGGAATCTCTGCTAGTGGAGTACAATTAATACTTCACAAGTCGCTGAATTACATTTCACTGTGTTTCAGCTCTCCATCTAGGACAGTGTCCACAGGGACGACTCAACCTTAGACCTGTCATGGACACTGGTGCCCCTGCAGCTGAGACGTTTCTCATTCCAGCAATCGCCATCCCAACCGTCACTGTGCTTCAACACCCACGGATGTGTCTTCTGGGTATGTGGCATCGCACCCAAACAGCTGTATCCACGGAGCTAAGAGCTGCGTATTTCAGAGAGAGGAGAGAGGGAGATGGAGAGCGAGAGAGAGAGAGAGAAAGACAGTGTGTGTGCGCGTGTGTGTATGTATGTGTGTGTGTGCGTGTGCGTGTATGTGTGTGTGAGTGTGCGTGCGTGCGTGCGTGTGTGTGTGTGCGTGCGTGTGTGTGTGTGTGTGAGAGAGAGTGTGCGTGTGTGTGTGTGTGTGTGTGTATGTGTGCGTGTGCGCGTGCGTGTGTGTGTGTGTGAGAGTGTGCATGCGCGTATGTGTGCGTGCGTGTGTATATGTGGGTGTGCGTGTGTGAGTGTGCGCGTGTGTGTGTGTGTGTGTGTGTGTGTGTGTGAGAGTGTGCGTGCATGTGTGTGTGTGAGAGTGTGCATGCGTGTGTGTGTGTGTGAGAGAGTGTGCGTGTGTGTGTGTGTATGTGTGCATGTGCGCGTGCGTGTGTGTATGTGAGAGTGTGCGTGCATGTGTGCATGTGTGTGTGTGTCTGTGTCAGAGTGTGCGTGCATGTGTGTGTGTGTGTGTGTGTGTGTGTGTGTGTGTGTGTGTGGGTGTGTGCGTGCGTGTGTGTGTGTGTGTGAGAGAGTGTGCGTGTGTGTGTGTGTGTGTATGTGTGCGTGTGCGCGTGCGTGTGTGTGTGAGAGTGTGCGTGTGTATGTGTGCGTGTGTGCGTGCGTGTGTGTGTGTGTGTGAGAGAGTGTGCGTGTGTGTGTGTGTGTGTATGTGTGCGTGCGAGTGTGTGTGTGTGTGAGAGTGTGTGTGTGTATGTGTGCGTGTGTGTGTGTGTGTGTGTGTGTGTGTGTGTGTGTGTGTGTGTGTGTGTGTACGTGTGTGAGAGAGTGTGCGTGTGTGTGTGTGTGCGTGTGTGTGTGTGTGTGTGCGTGTGTGTGGTGCGTGTGCGCGTGCGTGGTGTGTGGTGTGGTGGAGAGAGTGTGTGTGTGTGTGTGTGAGTGTGCGTGCGTGAGTGTGTGTGTGTGTTGTGGGGAGCAGACTGAATCTCTGGGTGGATGGAGGCTGGATGACAGACGAGTGGAAACCTGTTTATATGAAAATGAGCAGGGCTTCAGTAATTTGGGGTGACCAAAATAGCCACATAAGGAGCATAAAGAGCTCAGGATGTAAGATTTCCCAAAACATGAACCCCCATGCACACACACACACACACACACACACACTCATACACACAAACATACAGACAAACACACAAGCACACATCAGACATTTAAGGTTAAAATTAAGAGGTGCAAATAATATTAAATAACAATAAATTAGGAGGTTGTGCTTGCTTTATTTTCATTAGAGCTGATGTCAACAGGTAGAGTCCCTTTCCTGCTGACAGAGAGACACGCCCATCACACCCCTACTTACACACCCATCGCTCCCCTACTTACACACCCCTACTGACACACCCATCACTCCCCTACTGACACACCTGTCACACCTCTACTGACACACCCATCACACCCCTACTGACAGAGAGACACGCCCGTCACACTCCTACTGACACACCCGTCACACCCCTACTGACACACCCATCACACCCCTACTGACACACCTGTCACACCTCTACTGACACACCCATCACACCCCTACTGACACGCCCATCACACCCCTACTGACACACCCGTCACACCTCTACTGACAGAGACACGCCCATTACACCCCTACTGACACACCTGTCACACCTCTACTGACACACCCATCACACCCCTACTGACAGAGAGACACACCCATCACACCCCTACTGACATGCCCATCACACCCCTACTGACAGAGAGACACGCCCATTACACCCCTACTTACACACCCATCGCTCCCCTACATACACACCCCTACTGACACGGCGAGTGACATCACTTCTCCCTGAATGGAACTCAGGGAAATGGGGGCCCCCGACGGGGGGGGAATTTGGGCTTACGGCGCGGTGCCATAACGAGCGCTGGTTTACCGCACCCTCACGAATACCAAACAGACCCCCTTTAACGCCGTAACCGCTCCCAAGGAAAACGACAGCTCCGTTATTTTATTTGCGTTACCTGTAATAGGCGGCGTATTGGAACGCGCTATTTATTGCGGTGGGGCCCGGCCTGCTTTGCCGCGAACACGTTCCGATTTATTACGTTGGCTGCCGGCGCGGTGTTTTTATTCCCACTAAATTACACGCAATTATTTTCTGCAAGTTGTAAAAAAAAATAATAATAAAATAAAATAAAAACAACTCCCGTTTCCTCTCTCCCTGTCTATTGGGCTGCAAGCCCACCTTTTGTTTGGTAAGAAATCATTTCAGTTAGATCCTTTCATATTTCAGCGAGGAGCACGGGGCGTACATGAAACCAGCGCTGTCTGGACGATGGCTGTTCATTTATACATTTTTTGTTTTCATGCTTGTGTGCATGCATGCATTTGTGTATATATATATTTATATACAAATATAGGCTTGTGTGTGTGTGTGTGTCTCTCTTAGTGGCAGTTTTGACATCAGCTTTCAAAAACGGTATACATCATCTGCTCTCTACAGTAACATTTTTTTTTTAAACTCAGGAAGGGAGTTGCCATTAAATTTAGAAAAGGAGTAGGGTTACGTCTCTCCCTCCGTTCCTCTGTGATCCAATTTTACTGGGATTTGGTGTGATCTGAGCCGCGGTTCTCTGGGGAAATAAACGCGCTGATTAATGCAGTCCTGGGCAGGGGCGGCCAGGAGCCTGACTCCTGGGGGAATGGGCCCTGTTTGACAAACAGAAACACGGCAGTGGCTGTTACAATCTACACCCCCCTTCCGAAAACACGGCGGTAATTGTTACAATCTGCACCCCACCTCCCTTCCGAAAACACGGCAACGACTGTTACAATCTACACCCCTCCTCCAAAAACACGGCAGCGACTGTTACAATCTGCACCCCCCCTTCCGAGAACAAGGTAGAAACTGTTACAATCTGTACCCCCCCTCCCTTCCGCCCAATGGCAGCTACATTTCACACGACTTCTTACCCACAATTCTTTTCACCCGCCTCTGCGTCATTACATCATTTCAATGGGACACAGCAGGAGTGTGAACAAATATGATGTATGTTCTAAATCAAGTTATTGAATATGTATTACATGCTTGTATATGGCTTATATGAATGTACGGTTGAATATTATCTGTTTTTTTCCCCTCCTGAAAAGGGATGGAAAACCCTGAAGGAAGCAGGAGGCCATGGACCCATGTGGCAATCGTCAGCAAAGAGTGCTTCATCACTCCTCTTCCTCCTCTGCTCGCGGAAGCGTTCAGTAACGTGTGGCCCTGTCCACGAGGTTAAAGTCAACCACTAACCAACGCACCCTCCGCTGCAGCACGTCAAGAGTCAACCACCCATTTGTACTAGTTAGTTGGTTAGTTAGACGGTTAGCTGAGTAATTTATCTGGTTTGTTTGTGTGCATGTAGACAGGAACTCCGCCCAGTTCATTGCAGTCTTTTCCGTAACCTTAAGTCATGAATTCTGTTTCTCCTTCTTGTTTTGCAGGACTAAGGCCCTGAAGGGGCAGCCTGTATGGATTAACGGAGGGTGCTTTTGTGTGCAAGTTCCTCAGATATGGCAGGTTTATCATGTTGAGTCAAACGTGAGCAGCTAAGAGGTAAGAGCTGGGGCTGGAATGTTGGAATCCATGTGTGCTGGCTGATTCTTTTTTTATAATTCCACAGAGCAGGACGGGTGAGATTGGTGCTGTGCCAGGGGACTGTTTTCCCACAGGTGTCCAAAAGAACTCACCTCAGTACACACACTGAGGATGTCAGTAAACAATAGCAATGAACAGTGGCACACAGTTCAATCATACCAACCAATTCCACGATAAATTACAAACAGGTATACACTGCAATTAAAAAAATAAAAAAAAATCATGTTTATGATCAAGTTGAATAAAGTGCTTATGTCATCATCCACAAATGGCAAATTCTTCATACAGACACTTTTTTCCCCTCTCCCAGACACCCATTAAAATGAAATTATGATACTTAAGATTGATTTCCGATAAGGAAAACGAAACAAATCAATAAGAGGTACAGCTGACGTCTGTGAATAATACCGGATTTAACGTCTTACGAAAGCACAAATCTCGCGCGTGCATTTTACAAATGGAAATTAGAATCCGCACTTCTACATTTAAATTGTGTATTCGTGTATAATGTGGGCTGGAAGAGGGAATCTTGTCAGGGAAGTAAATATATTCAGGATCAAAGACTCACAACGAATGTAGAAGCGAAGCAAACGAATGATATAGCCTACATTGTTGAGCGTCAGCTTGAACTAGGATATTTATTAATGCCCACTTATTTTGCTGAAAGGAATAATCCTGATAATCTGTGTTACATTTCACGTGAGCTATTTTAATTAATTGGGCGCGTTACCCTCAAACTGTTCGAAATTACAAGCGGTTTTAAATCAATTTCATTAGACCTGCCCTGAACGCGGAACACGTGTCATTAACGTGTTCTCTGATTTGCATATATGCGCACGAAGTGAGCGGGATGAATTACGCGTTCTATAAGTATAATTAAAACGCGCGAGCTGGTAATTAAATTAAAAATGTAATATCAGACGTAGACTACTTTACCCGGCATTCCGCTTGATTAAATTTATTTCACCTCGCTGTGCCTGATGTTGGAGTCATAGATATGTACTAAAGGGACGGCGTCGAACTGAACACCGAGACGGATACAAAGCTCAAACGATTGTCTGCTTAGTGTGGTTTTAAAACCGAGAAGGGAAAGCAGTGGTCAGTTATGGTAGCCTACTTGCTCCCTCACTAACTCTAGACTTCACGCCATCAATCTTTCCTGTATGGATTTAGGCCTCATATACGTTTGCCATGCAGGGACAGCCTGTTTGGTCATTAAAGCGCTTGCATTCTCATTTACATTAAATAGCTAACAAGAAACTTTATTTTGTCGCCTAGACAAGTTAATTTATATTCGCAAACGTATAGGATTTTTATATTTGAAATGTACATGCTGAAATGAATGCAGGGTGATCGAACAAGGTCTGGTGGTTTTTATGTTGCTGACACAGGATGATTTGAACTCTTCCCCAGCTGAGGTTTTATGAGAGATCCTGGATTTCTCAAGGCGTATGTTTCCAAATGAACAATAACTTGGGGCAGTGGTCCGTGCGGCATTGTTTAAAAAAAAAAAAAATTAAAATACCACTACCATGGCACGGGTGATGCCATTTGTCGGTTATTTATTTTATTTTAGAAAAACAAAAGGAGCCATTTAATTTTACACTGAAACTCGAAACATGCAAATTCCACGAGTGAAAAGATTGCTTTGATCTCTGACTTATTTGTTTCACGTGAACGGCCTATGAATGAATATTGCCTGTACAATTAGCCCGTGCATTATTTATGATTATTATGATTATTATCACTTAGAAAATATCCATATAGCATAAACCCAGTATTATCTGTAACATAACAATGGTAAAGATAGTAATTTCTTGGATGAAATCCATATTAAACACATCGCCTATACAGGCCTACGAGTCCTGAACCCCAATTTATTCTACTCTAAAACATCTGCTTCAAACGCCTGTCAATATGATGAAGGTTAGCTTGTGTCAGTCTATTCCCAACTCATTGGATGCCTGTTCATTTAAATACACAGAAACATAACTCGGATTACGTTAGGCTATATTCATGCCAAAATAGTCTGTTGAGCCGTATTTGTACACACATTGCACAAACCACTTTAACGCATTGCTCTCCTGGCTAACATTAGGCTACCTTTCTTGATTCTAATTAGCAAGTTGGGGGAATTAAATCGTTTGTTTAATCTTGCCCTGCTTGTGAGAAATAAAAAAATAAAAAAACTGATTCTTCATTATTTTATTGTTTTACGAAATGTTTTTATTCTATTTGCTGATTCCATTTGACTTTGGAAGTGAACGCAAATCGCTCATATCCCAGCGCATCCTTAGTTCGACTTCTTTAAAAGAATTTTTTTTTTTTTTTTAACTCGTGAAAGTACATTTCACTCATCAAACTCATATATAATATTCCTTCATGTGTGGCATAAATAGTGAAGTTGTCCGGCAAAATTAAGGATATTTGTATAAACGCTTCATAAAAGCTAAACTTGCAGGAGGCTACACCAGTAGACCCACTGAAACAAATAAATGGTAAAAAAATAATAATAAAATTAAAAAAACTGTAAAAAATGACCGATAAAGTTACATTTACAGACCTATTTCATTATCAGGTCGATCCCATTGGGAGGGGGCTTGCGGTGTTTAAAACGTTTCCCAATTTTAAGTATTATTAGCATATTTGTTATACTAAAACAAAGGTTCTGTACGTAAATCATGTATCGACTTAAATTATTATTGTAAAGTTGTCTGTAAAGAGCTAAAGGGTGTTCATCTATCAAAAATCACCAAAGGCAGAGATTACTTACCTAAATTGTGATCACAAGTAAGTATGACCCCTGCTGGTCACAAAATATTCTCTCGTTCTCCGACGTATTAACTAATTAATTCGGAGTTTAGTAAAGTGCAGTCTATGAGATTAATGGGTCTGCGACGAGACACATGCATACCGAATTGAATTATGGCGAAGATATTTTAGATAAATGCACTTCTGCTACACACGCGAGTTTGGGTGGTTTGCTTTGGCTTTCTGTGGGATGATCCCGGCTTCTCCCGGCGCTCTTTCATGTCGACTCCAGTGCACAAACATATAGCTTAATGCGACCAGTGTTCCCTCTTTTATTCGGCTCACCATGGCAACAGAAATGTTGTGTTCAGAAATGCTTCCCCATCAATGAAACAAACGATCTTCACGCGGCTGCACGCGGTGGCATCTGCACCAAAAGGGCGCCCAAAGTTAACCCGTAGGGGAAAAAACTCAGAAAGGCAATCAATACTAAATCAACTACAAACTTTTCTTGCCAGAAAAAAATATCTCTAAATATTATATGTAATCAGTACCAAAAGTTTGAAAGTTATGTGGACCTATTAGCTCTCTGAAAGTTTTTCTTTAAAACGTAGGCTACTTCCTTAGCACACAGACACCATAAGAGAGACAATAGGGTCACTCAAGTTTAAAAAGTTTTTCAGTAAGTATTTATATAGAGTATTTTAAAATACTATACCCTTATTGAAATATTTTTTTATACAGTAATCTCAACATTCTACCAGTGCCCTGTTTCCAAACATCCAGTTTAAACTGTCGATAGCGTTGTCAAAATGAGACGTGGTGGACTGTATGGAAAATAGAGGATATTTTGAATTCACTGTGGGAGTACATATGCTGGTGTTTTAGTTGGTCTAGTTAGAAAACTTCCAAACGAACTCTCCGAATAGCCGCGAGGAATCAATATATGTAAACGACTTAAAAATCCACTTGTATACGACTTCTCTGGAGAATTCAGCCGAGAGGGTGCCCTGCTTAAGTTTGATTGATTGCGCTCTCTGCTCTGGACATTCAGTAGCCTGCAAAACCGCGCATCTTAACCGTACGCTCGCTATTTATAAAACTAAAGTCAGGGAGCAGAATCTAACGAAAACATGTATTGATTATTATTATTTTTTTAAATGCCTAACATCATTTCTGGTGCACAATTACATCGCAGTTTTATCCGATAATATAAATTCAGATAAATATAAATATAATGTTATATTGTAAATATAAAGTAACTGTTAAGGAGGCAAATATACGTGTGCATATATATATATATATATATATATATATATATATATATATCATTGAAAACGAATGCGTTTATCAATTGCATAATACATATCAGTCCGCAAAAGGACTTTAAGAAAGGTATATGTACTTACCATCTGCAAAACCCCCCTCCCCCCCGCCCCCCCAACATCAAAAATAAAATAATAAAAATTTCTGGCTTGCTATTTGAGGTTCATTTAAAATAATTACCGTGTTTATCGGTCTCGCGTCCTATATATAACGGTCCGTCTTAAGATTTCGCTTTCCTGAGACTCGACTGAGCAGAGCCCGGCTCCACTTCTCTATTATTTTCACTAAAATGTATGAAAATTTATGCAAATGAAAATCAGCACTAACTGGTCGTCTCGTGCTATACTGGGGGGTTTTTTTTTCTTCTTTTTTTTTGCATACAAAACAAATGAACACCGCAGCAGGGGGACGTGGGGAGCCAACAACTTGAACAAATAAATGCATGAGTATCACGGAGGGGAAAAATACTAAAAGGCAGAAAACTCGAACATCTGAAAATGTATTTTTCTTTCCCCTCTGTTTTGGAGGAGGAAAAACGACTTTCCTTTCCACAACCCCGCTCTTGGGCTTTGAGCTGCAGCGTCAGACGCCTTTTGAAAGCTCGCGCTGTGAAATGCATAAGTGATCTCGAGAAAAAAAAAAGGGTTCGCTGTATATTAATGAAAAGGCGACCCCCACGGCAATAACCCCGTCCTCCTCACTCAGTGTAAACACTTCCACGAGACTCACGCGGTTTTGAGCCGGATCCAAATGAAATCTGCTGAGAAGGAAAACGTGGGATTCCGGCACTGAGCATTGATCAGCACCTGAATTTATCTACGTTTTTACTCAATCAGATCGCTTGGGTAAAGAAATTGGGCCTTGGAAGGCTACGCATTAGGGGAAATATTTAGTTTTTAAACCCTGTGCACCAAATGTGCATCTGACGTGCAAACAAAAGATGGATTGCCTCCCTTGTAAATTATGCGCGCCCGTGCATTCACATTAGTGCATCGCACAAACGCTGCAGGTTTCGAAGAGAATGAATTCTAGTACATCTATCCCATTCATTTACAACGCTGGCACTGGGGGGGGGGGGGACTCCTTAATCGGTGGGGTACACGAGTCTTCCACTCCTGTACCATGTCAAAAAAAGAAGTTTTATTTTTGCGCTTAGGGTTGACGTCCTTAGGTTGCACGACGCAGGACTCAAAGTGCGGTTGTTTCCTTGCAAATCCCCAAAGGACTGCTCAATTTACCCTTGTTTTGGTTGCCACTCTCTCTTTTTCCGTGGTTCAGCGAGGTTGCCTGTGTGCTGTGTTTCCGCTCGGAAGCATCGCTCAGAACCAACCCCCCCCCCCCCCCCCCAACTCACAATTTCTCTGTTAACTCTTAATAACCCAAAACCTGAATCCTTTTCGCACGATATAAGAAATCTATATTCGTAATCATTCTGTTTTTCTAGTGATATTATGAGTCAATGCAAGAATACTTTTTGCGAATAGAATATATTTAGACACACACAAAACAAATGCACAAAACAGTGTAATATGCTTCAATACGTTTAAACTGTTTCTGCCATTTGACTATAGCTTCTTGGACAGTCTCCAACGCCTCCGTTTGTGTTATATTCATGTCAGTATACAAATGTCGCACTTTAATACAAATAGTCGAAGTAATTTTAAATAGTTGTAAAAACAAAATTAACAATTAAGTTTAAGATAGTTATAAAGGCATGGATATTTGTATAAGTGGTTGAATTGTTTCTCTTGAGAAACTATACCAAACAAAGTCCGGAATTCTAGAATGACACAGAGACCCGTGCAGGACTAATTGTTCAGGTAAAGGCTTTGTGCAAATTCATTAAGGGTTAAAAGATCAGCGACACACGCACGCACACATACACACACACACACACGCACAAAATTAAAATGCAACCAATTGGAACAGCTGGGAGGGGTGCCTACGCGCCTGAAGCTGGGCTTTCCACACCTGACAATCACGTTACGCTTATCCAATCAACGGGAGCCTTGCAGCCAACTTCCTTGTTCTGGGGGTGGGGGCGTGGCTGGCGTTTGCACGCTTGGCAAAGCGTAAACATTCGTATGTCCCTGAGCTCTGAGGGAGGGAGGGATAGAGAGAAAGAGAGAGAGAGAGAGCTTGCAACCACCACCGTGCACTGTAATACAGGGTCGTACTTCAACTGGAGTTAGAGGTTTTGCAGGTTTAAGACCATAAAACAGAACAAAGAGAATCCGTTTATAGCAGTATAAAAGAAACGACAAAAGCAAACTATTCCAAGGCAAATCTTCGTCTAAATTACCGGAGGTGAGGATCTCTCGTGGATATTTTTTTTCACCACGGCAAGGAATTTCAAAAAGGATTTTAATTTTCGTGGACAAAATGCAAAGAGGCGCATAGCCGCCAGAAGTTTTCGGGGAAGGGAAACTTTCTGATTTCGTTTTTCGTCTTTTTTCTTTCCCCCCCACAATGGACTGCACGGGGTTTCACATTACTTTTATGTGCTGACTTTTAAAAGCTCAGTCGTTTTAATGGTTTATTTTTGCTACCTTCATACGCATATTGTTGTGAAGAAGAGGCTATATATGAATATTGTACTTTCACGAATATTGGATTTTGACGGATTCTGTATCCCCTTCTCCTACTTTTGTCATTTACCGGATGCCGTTCGATGGTATAAACCGACCACGGCTCTGACTTTTGAAGTTTGAATAATTCATGGAATAGATTTTTCCTGCCTGAGGGACACCAAAGTAATATAAAAAGCGGGAGGGGGGTTAATCAACGATCACATTCTTAAGGGTTAACGGAATGGCCACGGCGGCTTCCAATCCCTATCTACCCAGCAGCAGCATCCTCTCGTCGGGCTCAATCGTGCATTCGGACTCGGGAGGCGGTGGTATGCAGCCGGGCAGCGTCGCCGTCACCTCGGTGTCCGGCGGGTACAGGGGAGACCCCACCGTAAAGATGGTGCAGAGCGACTTTATGCAAGGAGCCATGGCAGCGAGCAACGGGAGCCACATGCTGAGCCATGCCCATCAGTGGGTGACATCCCTGCCCCACGCCGCCGCCGCCGCGGCTGCGGCCGCCGTGGCGGCGGCGGAAGCCGGCTCGCCTTGGTCGTCCAGTCCCGTCGGAATGACGGGCAGCCCCCAACAGCAGGACGTCAAAGGAAATTCGGCCAGGGATGATCTACACACGGGTACCGCGCTGCACCACAGGTCACCGCATCTGGGATCTCACCAGACTCACCCGGGGACTTGGGGCGGCACCACGGCAGCGCACATGTCCTCCTTAGCGGGGGGACAGCAGCAGCAGCAGTCGCTGATTTACTCGCAGCCGGGCGGATTCACGGTCAACGGGATGCTGAGTCCCCCGGGGAATCAGAGCTTGGTGCACCCGAGTTTGGTGCGGGGGGACACGCCGGAACTGGACCACGGGAGCCATCACCACCACCATCACCACCAGCATCAGCACCACCAGCAGCCGCACCACGGCGGAGTAGGCAGCCACGACCCGCACTCGGACGAGGACACGCCGACTTCCGACGATCTGGAGCAGTTCGCCAAACAGTTCAAGCAGCGACGGATCAAACTGGGCTTCACGCAGGCGGACGTCGGCCTGGCTTTGGGGACCCTGTACGGGAACGTATTTTCTCAGACCACGATCTGCAGATTTGAGGCGCTTCAGCTCAGCTTCAAAAACATGTGCAAGCTGAAGCCGTTGTTAAACAAATGGCTGGAGGAGGCTGACTCGTCCACCGGGAGTCCCACTAGCATCGACAAGATAGCAGCACAAGGCAGGAAACGAAAGAAGCGGACCTCCATCGAAGTGAGCGTTAAGGGGGCTTTGGAGAGCCATTTCTTGAAATGTCCAAAGCCCGCGGCCCAGGAGATCTTGTCATTAGCGGACAGTTTGCAGCTGGAGAAAGAGGTGGTCCGCGTCTGGTTTTGCAACCGGAGGCAGAAAGAGAAAAGAATGACGCCGCCCGGGTTGCCGCAGACGCCGGAGGATGTGTACTCTCAGGTCGGCAACGTGAGTGCAGACACGCCGCCCCCCGCCATGGAGTGCAAGCGAATGTTCAGTGAGACATAGAACACTGCACGCGCGTAAATGTTTTTATATGATTAATCTAATAGGACAAAAGACTAGGCTATCAACAAGATAGCAAAAGTGTTTTTTTTTGTTTTTTTTTTTGATACTGTGATTGTGATGGAATATGATGAATACAGCCGCCGATGTGTTTTATATTTTTTGCAAAAAAATATTTTTAAAAAACAAACAAAAAACAAAAACAAAACAACAACAAAAATAAAAATAAAAAAAGCACCTCTTCATAACATCACCCAGAATCGCAACAGTATCTTGCCCCTGGCCCTCAAATGTCTTAACCTAAAAGGTTTTTTGTCTGCTTTTTCTTTCAGGGACAATTTTTAGTAGATTACATAAAAGATGCAAGTTTAACTGGGCCCAGTGAACCAAGCGACCAGAGGGTGACGTCTACAAGTTCGTTCCATCAGGTAATTTTGGCGCACTAAACAGCATCAACACGAAAACAAAAGCAAGTGTAAAAAATATCCGTATCCTTATATTTCTTTCCTGTGCTGATTATTCATTATATTTTTTTGGTGTCGCGATAATAAAAAAAGGACCTGGCATTTTTTCAATGAACAAAAATGGACTACCCAAAGATAAGAAAGTAAAAAAAATAAATAAATAAAAAAAGTGACAACAAGAGGAGAAGAATCGGTGAAGCTTCGAACACATTTTACGAGGATTGCATGGCTCGATATTTTTTAAGAAAAGGAATTGAGGTTCTTCTTTGCGCCCACCTCGCAAACCTTCGCGGGACTATTTTGCCCTTCTCTACCGCCCCACCCCCAACCCCTCTCGCCAGTGTCCCCGTCACCAGAGTATAGATCTCAAAGATCTTATTTTTTTCTATTTTGTGGACAAACCCCTTTCAGTGGATTTAAAAAAAAAAGAAAGCTTACATTTAAACGACTGTCTGAAGCTGCACTTACCTGAAATTCTTCTCTTTCAAAATCCATTGCCAAGATTGACTGCACGGGTGTGTGGATGTTACAATGATACTGCCATTTCCAAGCAGTTCTTTTGGTAGGTTTTAATAAACAAACTCTGTAAAGCCAGAAATATAGATTAATCAGATCAGATTCTGATCTGAGTTATGGTACTTTATATTTTTCATCAAAATGACTTGTTTTAATATTTTATTCTGAGTAACTATGGACTGTTGCAAACGGTAATTTATTTTTTCCCCAGAAACTTCTTATAAGATGATTTTCTTTATAGTTTTCGCTGTTATCCTAATTGGTTTTGCTTATTTTTTTGCATTGTAATTGTTTTCAATGGAGCACAACTCAACATGAGCTGACACGAACAGTTGTTAGATAATAAGGGTAGCTATATTTTGATGTGATAATTTGGTTGTAATTTAATTTCAGTAGTGATTCCGTCAGATATGATTGAGAACAATAAATTTGTTAGAATGAAATAACTTGCTTGTCTGTTTTGCACATGATAGCTCAGATTTATCAAATTAATTTGCATTGAGTAATAGGCCTATGTTAAATACAGTTTCCACTTTTTTTTTGCTGTGACGAAAGCTTGTGTTTGCCGTGAATGCGTGAATACGATTTATCTGAAATAAGCCATTGTTGTGTGCTGTGGGTTTTGTAAATACTGTGCAAGCGAGGTGTCGCTTTTGGAGAAATTGCACGTGGAGGTTAGGTTCTTCTTGACCCCGCGTGACCTTTTTGTTTGGCGAGTAAAATGTGCGCCATGTGCACTGCGTGCCTAAAATCAGCCCAAATAAAAGCCAGTTTTTAAATCCTCTCTTCAGTGTTTCAAAATATATCGCAAATGTATCTTAAATACCGGGGGATAATATTTACCACGGTAAGCACAGACGGTCCAAAATGCGGTATGCCTTTACTTGGCATGTATGACTTTACATATGGAATGCAATTATTCGATTGAACATATAAACAAACAAAAGAACGAATACTTTGCGAATCTTTAATTTTTTTATTATTATTATATCATTATTATTCCATATATATATATTAAATATTAATATATATATATATATATATATATATATGTAATATATCATATATATATATATATAATTGTGTTCATTATTATGTCCTAATTATAGTCTCATATTCTGCTCACTGGGTATGTAATTGAAGGACACTTAAAGCCTTGTTTAAGTTACCTGTAGACTGCTGTTTAGTCTGCATATTTTAGTCAAACTGTTGTTTTACTGAAACCTGTAGTTTTATACCATGGATCCTGCTTCCAATGCTGGTAATGGGGCTTTCGCGTGTGTTTGATACAAGTTAAAAGCTGTAATCTTATTATTTTATTTTTATTTAATTTTTAGTAGTAGTAGTAGTGTAATAGCAGTTGTAATACATGTATTTCCATTTTAGCAGGCTAAAGGTCATAAAAAAAGAAGGAAATATAATTGGTCATGGAAAAATATAAAATAATATTCATGTTTCAACTTACTGTTATTAAGATGAACACATTGTTTCAGGTCTCAGCCGAATATATATTTAGATTTTTTTATAATGTATGCATTGATATTATCCTTATGGTGGAATCATTAACCGTTAGTCTGAAATTCCGAGTAGGCCTGCTCGCTATTAGGGGTATATATTCACGCACTGTCTGCCGGCCTTTTCTCGTGAAACTATTTATTTATTTATTTATTTATTTATTTATTTATTTGAATGACTTCGTATAAATATTTTAGTTTAATATCAATGCTCTTGTGAGTATCTACTATTTTTCTTCTTCTGCTTTCTTTCTTGTGCCAAACTCGTAGGCTCGGCTGCGCGGTGTGCGGTTACCTTTCCTTTGATAAATAGCCTTGGCTGCTATTGTAAGCTCTGCGCGCGGATCACGTCTTGGCCGTCTGATATCTCGCGCGCAGTGATGCACAAAAAGCAGGGCTCCTGAAATGATGTGAGACTCGGGAACGTTTTATGTCGTTCTGTTTTTACAAATCTCATGCCAATTGGTACGCGTTTTTGTCGTGGATTTCAAGTCTTGGACAGTCACTGTTTGTTATTTTGCGCGTTTGCCCATGTGCTTGGTCTTGCACACATTGGTATTGTGTTGCATGAACAACTGCAAACGTGCTTCCACAAAAAATAACTGCCTTTCTCTTTTCTATTACGATAGACATTATGTTTACTATTGTGTTCAAGCGTGGGCTGGCGAAATGATGTGAATGTCGTCACGGAGCCTTTTGGCAACAAACAGGCTGCGACCGAATTGGATCACCAGCAACACAATAGGAGTTAAGTGACTTGTACGCCAGTTGTGGAATAGGCTATAATTGAAATCTCGTGACGTAGGTAGAACGGTGTTTGATTTGTTTAAACCAAAATATATACCTGCGAATTTGGCTAGGTAGGCTACTGTGAAAACATCTGTGACAAGCTTGTGCATAGGGACATGTTGCAACTTCCTACATTATGGCGTTTTCGCCGGTCATTGTTGTAGGCCATAATATAGTTTATTTTTTCGATGTTTTTTTTCCATCAGGCTTGACTGCTATGTGATATATATGAGTGTCGCCTCTGCATCAAGGTTTCAAATACATCAGGCTTTGACTATGCTTTCTTATTTCAAAGTTGCTGTTTTTATTTGCGTGGATATTCATCGTCTTGGTCTCTTTTGAAGGGCAACTGTAGACCTCTGTGTCCTTTTTTTAAATTTAGTTTTATTTTTTACGTGCAATTGCTTGTACCACAACCTTTTTCTCTCTCTCTCTCTCTTGTGGTGACTATTCAGCAAAACGCGCAAACCCTCTCTCAGATTTAAATTTCGCGGATGATTTACCATACACCGGTTGCATAGCAACTGCTTTCAACCAGCTTTATAAGAACGTGCATCCCTTCCCTTGGTTCGCATCAAAGGTGCCAGTCAGACGTGCAGACTGACTTTGGATCAGTCAGTGGAATACCAGGCGCGCGACATATCACTGCTCAGAAAGCGGAAGAAGTGCGTCTACCCTCTTATATTTGAACTAAGCCTCCTTTGATATCGCGTAGATTTGGCGATAGCCTACCAACTGCATTCGTCGATAAAGTTGGCACTAGTCAAACCAAGGCTTCCAGAAAGAGGATATGATCAGGAATTCAATTAATGATTATAATTAAATCCACATTTATGCTTTGAAATTGGGAATGCTTTTAATCACATTTTGATATTCAAATATGAAGAGGCCACCAGCGTTAAAGAATAATCAAAAGTTTGTAAAATATTGGAGGGCTACTCTCAGACGGAAGCGTAGGCTACTTTGGTCGGAGAAGTATGGCCAATAAGTTTTCATCTCATCAAAAAGGCGAAAAACCTTTGTAAAATATATTTTCATATAACCTGGTTGATTCCCTTTATGAAAGCTATTACACTATTTAAAAAAAAAAATTAATATCTCTAAATATCTTGCAATATTGTTATATGTGTCAACCAAAGGTACAACATATACGTGTTACGTTGTTAATAGTGTTTATTAATTAATTCAAAAAGGATAAATATGTATTTCAATATTAACAACAACAAAAAAAAAAAACAGTAAAGATATATTCGATGTTGTTAAAACATTGCTAAGTACCCAGCCCTGAGCGAACCAGTAGCACATAATTTAAGGGATCTGCATAATTTTATGAGCTAGACGGTGAATTAATTATTTCAATCAATTACGTGTAAGAAATGGCATTTAACCTGGTTGAGGTGAGACGGTGACACAAATGTTGTGAAGCGACGTTAATATAGACCTACCGCTATGTAGGCCTACAACTACAGGTTCATCAAACATCATTATTTAAAAACGAGTCTTTATTTGCGGTCTTCAAATTGTTATTTAAGCAATAAACAATTCAATGCTAGAATAACATATGGTAGCCGAAACAAATCGTTATTTTCTACGGTTACTAAAGCGTAAAACTATTTGCCCACCGAATAATATGCGATTCGCAATATATTTTCGTTGGCTTAATATCAGACTGTCGCGCTGTGATGAACGAATAATAATTGTTGGTTCATTATCTCTTGTAGCGGCTATCAACGACGACAAGAACAACTAAAGTAATAATATTGAATGCCACTATCAGTCATTGTTATTACTGTTTAACAAATCATGAAAATCCATTTTAAAGAAATAGTTCATTCAGAAAACGAAAGCAGTGGTGCCGAATCTTATCATTTAAAATAGACTACTATGGCATAAACTAGACAGGCATGTTTCCTTAAAAGAAAAAGAAAAAAACACGGAAGCCTCAATTAATGCCACAATTGTTCTAATTTTTTATTTGTTTTTTTGTTAATCATAAACTACCTTTCTCTTAGCCTCTATGTACGTTCCCATCCAGTATTCTGTTTAATCAAGTAGGCTTAGTAAGGTATCACGTATTGTTGTTGTGTCATGTATTGTCCTAAAGTCATCTTTGTTCTTTTAGTAACTAGGTAGAAAAAAATCCTTAAATAGGACTGCAAGTGTTCTCAGAACGCATAACAATTCTAAGAGTGTGAAATTTTGACCATAGCATCTCAGACGTTTTCAACAGTAATATTCTCGCTGAAACGTGACCTGCACTTTGAAATATTTAAATGTCAGATATTGTGTTTCAGAAGGCATTGCCCTTCTTGTTGCCATTTTGCGAGTGTCTCAGTCCAGCCCACTCAATATGTCTTGAACATCTTTCTTTATATTCTTCTTTTACTTTTTCTTTATCAGTTTTTTTTTCTTTTTCTAGATAGGCCTCAATTCCGATCTTTATAATGATAATTGTTCCATGGATTTCTCAGCAGGGATAAGCTGTCTCGCTTACTTCCGCCAGCTGTTTTATTTATTTATTTATTTATTTATTTACTTACTTAATCTCTTGTGAATGTTTAATTGATTTGTCCTGACACCAGTAAATATCAAGTCTTTCCACGTGCTCAATCTTATTTTCTATGGGTTAATAGCTAACGCAAATTTCAGAAATAGCATTTTATTTAAATCTAACCAAGTCGATATTTTTGAATAAAATTAATATGCTATGTATTTTACGTATCTAAGATAAATATTAATGTTACCAGAGGCAACCCAGCGTGGTATGTTTCTCATAACTATTAGTAGGTGTTGGTCAGCTGGGCGGCTTCTTTTCGGTGCCTGTTTCGGAATTAGTAACTAGGGAACGGTTTTATACTTTACTGTTTTAAATTTCCTCCTCTGTGTGTTAGGAAAAAGTATTGTCTATTCTCTTTCTTCACCTTTTAAAGTGTGGTTCAATGCATATTAGTAAATGACCTGGAACCGTTGTCTAATGTGCTATTTAACGCAGAAATTTCCTTAATTACTGTTCTGTAAACAACGGTTAATAAATCAGGATGCGCGCGTGCAACTTGCTAGTTTGAAATGCTGTTGCGTAAAGAAATAGTTGGGCTTGTTTACTGTATACTCTGAGTTTAGAATCTCCACAGACCGATTGAGACGGGTTAAAGATTCTAAGATGATGCCAACTGAATGTGACTTCATTTATCTATATATAACTGTGAAAACTGTAATTAATTTAACTAATGGTATCAAATCAAAACAAGATGCATTGGGAACTATTCCAATATTGCCTCAAGTCTCATTTAAAATAATGCTGTTAGCGAAGATTTTGCCGTTAAGCGACGGTTTTGCAGGCAAAATAATTTCCAACAGGTGCTGCCTGAACATAAAAGTTAATCTTCCGTTGTTCCTGTTCCTTCAAGTGACCGTGTCGAATGCATCACAGTGCATTGATGGAAATATACGTGTTCCAGGCCGTTCTGTATCGTTTGGACACTTAATACCACGAGCAGGAAACTGATACATTATTCATCATTTAGCTAGTGAAAGGAATATATCAGGGCAGACGTCTAGAAGATCAGGCTGTACAAAGCGAGGGATGGAAATCGGCGTTTTCACGTGCCCATGTGGCGTGCAGCAGCACAGCGATCCGTTCCTTCTCTGTCTCGTGCTTTCATACTTTCCTCCCGAAAGGATTGCGGACATTAATGTTAGGTGTACGCTGTGACGAGTCCATGAATGTTTTCTTTGTGCACAAAGAAACAGGACGTAGATTGACGGCCAGCAAGATGGACGGGTGGCCAAAATGAACTAAAATGAACAGCTTAACTAAAATTTGTTAGTAGGCTAGTCTACAGCACATTTGCGTTTGAATGTGCAGCTGAACTTTTACGGGAACATCACTCCCACAAACTTTTCACAATGCCTCTAAAGAACAGGTTTGTAGTTTTGTATTACTCTTGCAGTAAAACTATATTTACCACGTAAATAATTGTGAATAACTATTATGCCGTTTTAAACTATGCAACTTATTTTTAAAAAAAAGACCAATACCCTACAAGGCCAATGGTACATTGAGTACAACTGGCAAATGGAGCCTAAACAGATTGGCCATTGTTTTTCCAGTTACTGTGAGTGAATCATATCTACTGTATGCTCACCTTAATGTGCGCTTTTGCTTGAATTATCTCAAGCTTGCAGTTGAAAAAAAAATGCGCTGTCATCACCAACTGACCTCACCTAACTGACTAGAACAGAAGAACCAGTGTGCTCGCGCGCACCAAGTGAGAATACCCTGTAAGGCTCGTCACGCCACACGAGAAAACGAAACGGTGAGGAAATAAGTAGGCTATTTGATGCTTTCGAGGCGGATTCCTACACCGCAAAACCACTGGTAGGCCTACAGCCACCACCGCCACAGACGTTGTGCTCTGTATTGATTAGGAATTAATTCCTCAGTTATACAGACCCCAGAACTTTACTATAGATCACTATGCTATAGAGGCACAGGATAGGCCGGCGTCAGGCGACCTGGATCTGTAAGCACATCATTTGTAAATAATTCCTTTAGGAGACTACGATATCTCACCCATACGTAGGCCTATGTTGTCCGTTTCTTAAATCGGTCTTTCTTATTTAAGCACTTGAGAAAAATTGACAGTTTTTTTACAAGTCGTATCTAATAGGCTACATGGTCAGCTCTCATGGATGTTTGAAATTCATACATTCTAATTCAGCGTGTCAACTTTTTTGTTATTATTATTATTATTATTAGTAGTAGTAGTAGTAGTAGAGACTGTCTTGCTTTTTCAACAAATCAATTAAATCAAAACGTCGAAATGCTGTTGTCAACGTAGGGCATGAACTATTTATTCGTTTGGATCTATTCAAGTTTATATTTGCACGTGCATTAACTTTCAGTTCTGATGATGATTAACAATTTCAACAATTTTGAAAAACTCCTGTGTGTTTCAGCCAGACCAGGCCAAACTTCTGCATGGTCTGCAAATTTGTTTCTTGTATTTATGATCTATTTTACAATAGCCGGCATTAAATCTGTAATAGTCGATTTAGGGTCTTCCATAAAAATAGTTCAATAAAATACATCTACAACACTTTAGCACCACCTGCTGGAGAGACCATCTCATATAAAATGTAATGTTTGAACAGAAACGAAAAGGCCAAAACCTTTTTCTGGCAATAAATACGTGACACACTGCGTTTTGCAATTATTTTTATGCAGTGGTATTATTATTATTATTATTATTATTATTATTATTATAATCTTTAACTTAATTACAAGCTTATTGTTTAGAAAATCACACTCAGTCAGACCTAGCAATTTTGTAAAAATCTGCTAATAAAATGGTTTCATAGTGCGCTTTTATCTTGATATTTCATTGTAGGCCAATAAACTTGCCAGAAAGTTATTTCCACCGCCGAAAAGAATCACTAAACGACAACAGAAGATGAGCTAATTCAAAGCTTATTTATCTGGCATTTATCTCTAAATACACTAATAAATAACGAAACTAACGCATTTATAACTGCAAGGTGGAGTTACAAGGACATCCTTCAACAATAGTAATTTATGAGGTCTTTCTTAAACGTGTGAACATATAAAACGAGCCAGGTGTCATTTTATGTCTTTTATGTTTTATGTTTTATGTCTGTTTATAATAGCCTGTCTTTATAATACCTAAATTATCGGACATTCTTTTGATATACAGTAGTGTAACCGCTCAATAACTTAGGCTTTGAACTACTGCAGGCTACTACTAAACCAAACATTATTCATAACTGACTAATTGCTATTTCCACTGCATCTTTTACCATTTCCACTACTATTATTACTACTACAATTACTGCTTCAACTTCGACTACAGTTATGTTTTTACGTTGTTCCCGTTATCACAACGAATAACCTTTCAGTATTTTAATTCTTTTACGTTCCAGAAACGTTTGTTCTGTATTAGGCTACTGCATTCATTAGGAAACCAGCAGACACAACTTTAATACGTTTGAAGTGTTATTATTTATAGGGTTTAATTAGATTTTAAAATATTTTGTTTACACAACAGCAACAACTGTCTTAATTTTGTGAGTGCGCATAGGATATGTTCTGAAGAAACTAAAATGTAAGTATTTCATTTCGTGCGGGACGAAATGGCTCTGGTGGGTGTGTCTTCTAAAACACAGTTATAAATGCGTTTATGTGATCTGAAATATGACCTCTGTCGTCTTCCTGTTCTCATTTTTTTGTAGCTAGCTATTGTAGTTTGGCCTACTGCGCGTTTACATTAAATAACTTTGTCAACAGGGCCCTCTCAGCCCGCGGTAGCTGAAATAAAACTGGCCACGTTAGAGCGTGCTCTGACGTGTAGCTTCAATGTGCAAAATAACGACGAATTTGTGAGATTGTTATATTAACAGGTCTACACAAAGTATTGTTCTTTTATATACCCATTAATTACTTTATTAGGCTACTTAAATGATTTTAATTACTATTAGGATTATAATAAGGTCTTACTTATTCACGATGTTCCCAATAATGTTTTACATTATTTCAGTTGACATCATATTGAAATAACGTATACAGAAAATTAAATTGTCTAAAACTTTTAAACTTTCTTTATAGTCCAGAAATGGCCTATATAATTCACTGAAGCTATCAATACATTTAAATGCCTGTCAATACAAATTAAATTGCAAATAGCTATTAATGTTTTGCATGAAGTTGTGAGTAATAATGCATGATTTAGTTCAGAATTCATCTCGTATCAGAAATTCAAGAAAGCGTTCTGAAAGTGGAAGTCATCGGTACAGATCCATAAATACAGACTGCCACGTGGGAGTGGAGTGCCTACGCAAAACCAGGGGCAAAGACGTTCCACGCGCTCTGAAAGCAATGCGCGCCTTTACTCCTCTTCAGTTCAAGCCTGTATTGAATGAGACGCGACAGGTATTGCGATTTTACTTGTCAGTTTAACGTTTTTCTGGGTTTTTGTCCACGCTGGGAGTCCTGCACTGTTTGTCTGTAAGGCTGATCCTGCCGTTTGCGTTTGCAGTGTTGGTTACTTGTCGGTTTTGTAAGTGGTCGGAACAGTACCTTGTTTGAGAGCTGTACACTAGGGATTGTGTGCTTGCTTGATGTTTTATGTTTGTTTAATTTAGTTCCCAATTCTCTATAATCATCCGCAGGTCTTCCTCTTTACAGTACAGTCTGCGTGTCTCTGGTTTGGCCTAAGAGTGCTGTACAGTCGGATTATTAAAATTGCAGCCCATAGTTTTTTTTATTTTTTAATTTATTTAAATATTTCTCTGGGCTGCACTGTACACTCTGGCTGTACAGCTGAGACACACCACTGACTGGCACATGGATCCAACGAGTCAGGTTTGGGACATTATGCTGAGATCTCCGCTCTCTCTCTACTGGAATGTTCCGGAGAGCAGTCCCAATGACTTGAAGATATTCATCCCCAATTCCTTATGTCTTTCTTAACTACAGAATATTCCAGCAGTGGCATGAGGAGGCCTGTGGCACTGTATATAATATCCATGAACACAGTATTGTACTTGGGTGTTGCCCCTTCACAAATAGATGCGTCAAATTGGTGTTGTTGGCTTTAGCTGCAGGGAGGCTGAACTTTCAGTGTTAAGAAGGCAGAGCAGAGTTGGCCTATCTGCCATAGAATCTGTGGTTCAATGTAATGATGTCATGCACTGGTACTGGTACCAGTTGTGAATGATGTCACTGCTGACTTCCGAGAACTGAAAAGAGACTAAGCAGGCTGCTGGGATGCTGTTATTTGTCAGCCACAGAAGTGTGACACACATACACACAAACACTCACATACACGTACAAACACACGCACAAACACACGCACGCACGCACGTACACATTCACACAGGCGCACACACACACACACACACACTGTCACTGAAAGTGTGGAGAAAAAAAGGGTTTTAGACACGATGAACTCTGACGTCAGAGGACTGGCAAGCCCGTTCTCAGTGGACATCACTGAGCCACACACAACAAAACTGACAACATAAATCACCTCTACCAGAAACATGGCCTCTGCTGAACCTAACAACACACATTCCCTATCGCGCCTATGGACACGCAGTGTCTACCGAACCTTGCAACATACGCTACCCATCAAACAAGCCAACACACACATTACATAACAGAAACACCGCCAGCCGAAGCAAATCCCCTATCAAGCTTATAATAGGCGTCACATTCCAAGCATTAGCTTTTGCTAAACTGTCCCAATAGTGCACTGCCCGTTCCATTCCACAGCCCTGCTGCACAGCAGAGACCGCTGTGAGTGATGCTTCTCGAGGAACTCAATTACCCAGGATCCTCAGCGACGGCGTGCCGACCTGCGGAGTGGAGAAGGGCCTGGCTGGCTCCAGTTTATTTCCTCATTTGACAGTTATAATCAGGTGATGTCAGAAGCCCCAGAGGTTCAAAGTCATTTTAAGTCTGAAAATCAAGGAATCATGGAAAATTAGGCAGTTTAAATGTAGGTTGTATGGAAGCAACTAAGGCCCCCCCCCCCAAAAAAAAAAATCATTCCAAAAAAATGTGTGAATGAAGAAGTTGTTAGCAAGCTGCAGTCTAGGGGATGTTTGTACAGTAGAGGGGTTTGGGAAAGAGATGCCTGACCCCATTATGTTAAACAGCCCCCACCCCCACAAGTAAAGCAGTAGAATAAATCCCCCCTAAATTAAGCCGGTGGATGATGGGTGGGGGCGCTGTGGGATCGATGGCAGGGCCAAGGGGGGGGCGTGGTCCCCTGGGGGTCAGGTGACACCTCCTGCCGCGAGCGCGCTGCGGCTTCCCGACATGAGGTCAGCTATCCCAGCAAGCTCCTCTGCTCGGCAGCGGTTTCCAAGGTGATAGCATGTCAGCACTGCCCCTGGGCCCTGAGGGTCTGGATGCGCATGCATCACTGAGTCTGATAGATCTGTCAATCATTCTCTCTCTCTCTCTCTCTGTTTCTGTCTCTCTCTTCCTTTCTCTGTCCCTTTCTCTCTGTCTCTCGCTCGCTCTCTCTCTCTGTCTGTCTCTCTCTTTCTCCTTCTCTTCAACTCTCTTGCTCTCTTTCTCACACACACACACACACACTACTGTAGCACACCCATACATACACACAGACACATGCACCCACATGCACATTTGCATAGTGCCACAATATGCCCCTCTTGTTTGGTTACAAACTGAACGTCTCTTTCTCCACCAATCGGGGGGTCATAGTGACGAATGGGTCCACAGTGCATCCCATCCCTCCCCGGGATTGGCTGGATTGGCAGTGCACAAGCAGGGGAAATGCTGTGTTCAGTTTATAAGTCTCTTCACCTGCGTGGGGCTGAATTGACCACTTCACCTCTCACACCATCCACTGCACCCGCACACACTCCACTGGAAGTACGTTATGAACAAGATCAAACAATAATCATAATAATCACAATAATAACTCATGTGGTCTTACTAGTGATGTATGGTCTGGGCTGGCAGTGCCTGACTTGTGAAATTCCACCCCCACCCACCCCAAAAAAATCATCTTTGCTGTCATAACATAGTTCGTATCATAACTATAACAGTTTTTCTATAGCACTTTTTTTTGTAATATAAATACAAAAATCATGGTCTGTTAGGTTGTGAGACAGCCTGAGTGCACATAACTGGGGTTAAATCCATTGGCCGTTCGCAGAACCAACATGGCAAAGGGCCGGGCAGTGTTTGTGGGGAAAGAGGAGGGAGCCATTGGCCTTGTCCAACGCGCTGATGTTTCCCAGCCAATCGAACTCTGCTGGTGGGAGCCAGCACAGTGCAGCCGTCCAATCGGTGGTCCCACTGGTGTTGCCGGGAGACTCTTCTTTTCCGCAGCCAGGCCGTCTGAATAAACAGGGCTGTTCCTGTGTGTGTTAGCGGACGAAAGAGTTCCACCTGGACCAGAACACTTCCTTTTTTTGCCAGGTGAGTAAGGTCAGTTTTCCTGGGAGTTTTGGCCTGTTGTTTTCATTCAAAATAGGCTGAACAACCTTCTGTCCCCTTCAACGTGCCACAAAAAGCTTCAGGGGGCGAAACTCTTATGTTACTCGGCAACCCATCAACCCATGTAGGAAGCAACGCAATTGTAGCTATTGTTTGTCAAAAGGCTAATTAAAGGCTAATTTACACCAGACGCATAAGCAGCATGGAAAAGCAGTGTGTTAGCAGCAGAATTTTTGCTGCCTTTGAAACACTTCCATGTTAACTAATCACGCAGTTTACACCAGGCGCAGGCTCCGAAATCGCTAAATATTTCAGGCACACATTTTCAGCCAGGCTTTCAAAGCTTCAAGCCCCTGGATTGAAATGAGATCCTCTCTGCGGCTTATCAGTGTCGAGATGGAAGATAAAACCGAAATGACAAGATAAAAGGCCTTTAAAGTTTCTATAATCAGTTACGTGATGTCCTGTGTGAATGTGTAGATCGAGATCAGAGGTGTGTGTGTGGATCATGTTAACACACAAGCCGTCCAGATTAGAGTCTGCTTATAATTACAGCTATTAGTACTGTTCAATTGAGAGAGGGAGAGTGTGTGTGTGTGTGTGTGTGAGAGAGAGAGAGATTGTGTGTGTGTGCCTGTGAGATATAGAGAAGCAGAGAGGTGTGTGTGTGTGTGTGTGTGTGTGTACCTGTGAGATAGAGAGAGAAGTGGAGGAATGTGTGTGCTTGTGTGTGTGTGCCTCTGTGATGGAGAGAAGCAGAGAGGTGTGTGTGTGAGAGAGAGAGAGAGAGAGAGATTATGTGTGTGTGCCTGTGAGATAGAGCGAAGCAGA